>NC_087159.1:2955000-2982500 GCF_035594125.1 Scylla paramamosain | reverse complement strand
CTGTTTCACCGCCACCGCCGCCGCCGCCGCTGCCGCTCCCGCTCACCCGCCGGACCGGTCGCGGGCGGTGGCAGCTTTATTTACTGCCGTCGGAGCATCCTTCACCCCGAGCCTCGAGTGGGACGTTAAAGATGTGTTTTATTTACCGAGTAACATTATGTATGAAGTTTCTAGGCTCAGGTTTTCATTTTAGCCGCGGGAGATCCGTGCGCTGCCTGATTTATTGACTCCGGACCCTTGTGAAGAACAAATGGATTTTGCTCGTATGTAAAACAGTTCAACGGGTGTGTTTCAGCGGCGGGGGAGGCGCGGGTGGGGTGGCAGGCCTCGAGGGGTGGGGGCGGGTGACGTGTTTGCCAGGGTCGTGATGTGTATAGTTGACCTGAAGGCATGACCTCCCTGAAGTATGTGTGCGTGTGGGGGGAGGGGGATGTGGGGTTGGGGTCCATGGGAGACCGTGGTCACCTTCCTGGGACCGTCCTGTATCACTGCTGCCTTTGCTTCCACTGTAACTCCACCTGACACTCCACCACTGCCTTTCTTCACTTCTTTATCTTCCTACCAGTGCCTAGCTTCTTCCTTTTCACTCCCTCTCACTCCCTCTCACTCTCACTCTCCCGGCCCTCACAACTCAACGCTTAGGGCCTCGCCGGCGGAATGTCGCGGAGAAAAGTCGATGATTTTTATGTTGTTTTCCCGCGTTGGTCGGCGGCGGAAGCCCTTGCTCGGGGAGAGGGGAAAAATACACACACATACACACAGTTTGTAGGGGGAGAAAACCTTTTAATGCAATTGTCTGCCGATTAAGTTACTGCGGGGGTGAGCAGTGAAGGGGTGGGTGAATGGGTGGGTGAGCGGTGAGCTAGCCCCGGGTTGTTGCTGGGTGATGGGTGATGGGGATGGTAGGGATGGGTAGGGTTTGGAGTAAGGGGTACAGGAACCGGTGGGGTATAGTGACCTCAGGATATTATATTGCAGAAGGGCTGAGGGAAGCAACGAGTCAATGTGATGTTTCGCATTTTAACGGGAGTGTTGCTGCGGGTTGGTGGTGGTGTGTAGTGGCAGCATGTGTGGGTGTGTGCTTGAGTGCAGTGCGTGTGTTTGGTGTTGAGGGCGAGTGGGTGGTGAGTGCAGCGGAGGTTGGAGGGGTGTAGCAGAGGCAGGCGGCGGTAAGGCTATCCGATGCGGCTGGTTCCGTCCATTATTGTCTCATATGTCACCTGTACCTGTCCCGGTCAAACCTCCTTCCCCCTCCCACGCCCCTCTTCCTTCCCTCCAACCCTCCTCCTGCTACTCACGTCCTCTCTTATCCCCTCTCATCCCTCGCCCCTTTTCTTATCCCCCTCACCCGTCTTCGCCGCCGCTCTATCTCGTTCTCCTCCCCTTCCTTACCCTAGCCTATCCCTGACCACACACACACACACACACACACACACACACACACACACACACACACACACACACACACACACACACACACACACACACCTGTCTCGGGTCATGCTCCTCCCCTGACAATCTTCTCGTCACACCTGAAATTATTCCCTTGCAAGCTGCTCTCATCTCTCCCTCCCTCCTCCTCTCCCTCTCTGTACGCTCACCTGCTGCACCAGTCCCTTTTTTCCTCAGGTGAGCCGCTTCTCCTTCCCCTCCCCTTCCCGTGTCTCCTTCCCGTCCTCCTCCTCCTCCTCCTCCTCCTCCTCCTCCTCCTCCTCCTCCTCCTCCTCCTCCTCCTCCTCTTCCTGCTCCCCCTAGCCCTCCGGTACTCAGGACTCCCACAGGATAAACAAGGCCGGAGCTCCTGCAGGGCCCGGGACTGACCTGGCCACGAGGGCAAACACGGGATGCGAGGGAGAGTGTTTTCTTGTGTAATATACCTTCACGGCCCGCCGTTTGCAGGGAGGCTTCTGTGCGAGTCCACACACACACACACACACACACACACACACACACACACACACACACACACACACACACACACACACACACACACACACACACACACACACACACACAGTCATGAGCGGAGTGAGGGACAGTATGGCTGGTGCTTGTCCGTGGTCCGGGGCGCCCCAAGCGCCGCTCGGTCAACAAGGGTAACAAGGCGGGCCGTGGATGGAGGCAAGGGGCGTCCTCCTCTTATTCCTCCTCTTCGCGTTTGTTTTCGCAGAAACTTGATCAATAAGCCCCGTCCGCGCGCCGGCCACGAGGGAGCCGTGCCATTCAGCGCGCTGCTGTAACGCGGCATTATTTAGTACACTAATTGGCTGCAGGGAAAAAATTTCCTGCTGTGTCTCGGTCTTTCAATGTTTATTTTTCATTATTGTGAGAGATGTGTGATTTTTTTTCCTTTCTTTAATGCATGACCCCTTCAGAGCAAGCACTCCCTCCCTCTCCTCTCCATTTCGCGACCTCCCCGCATTTCTGTTCCCTCCTTCCCTCTCCGTCGTGCCCGAGAGCCGAGGCGTCGTGGGAGGCGCGGCGGAGTGAGGTGCCGGTAATTCTAGGGCGGGACACCCCGTCGTGAGCACCTGAAGGAATTTTCTGAGCAGCCTCACCTGTAGAGGCGATCCCGAGGGTCGGGGGCCGCGGCGCTCGTGGGATGATAAAGTGAGGAGCTCCGCTAATGAAATGCGTGGTGCCTTATCTTGCTGTTGCCTTAACGTCGGATGTTCCAGCAGACACTGACGTGGTGGCCGCTTGGGACCTCCACCTCCATCTCCACCCCACGTTTTTTTTGTTACTCGGTGATCATCCTTCACGGTGTTATGTGAATGAGGATTGGTGAATGCCGGGTGGGTGGAAAATGGAAGGCGCTGCTGGTGGGTCTAAGATGAGCGTGGATGAGCAAGCTTAGCAGACAACTGTAAGGAAAGTGGAAGGCACTGGTGGGAGGTCTGAGAGGAAGATGCGTGGATTTGGCAGACAGGTGGATAAGAAGTGGAAGATTGCTAGAGGAGGAGAGAGTAAGGGAGGGTGTATGTGTGTCCTTGGGCGGCAGGTGGAGTGGTTAGTGCCTCGCCTGATGACCTTCGTTGTCTCAGCCTCCTTTGTGTGTCCAGAAAGGGCGACTCACCTCTCTGCCGAGCGTGAGAACAATGTGCTCGAGTATTAACAATTGATCACCACTACCACCACCAGCACAACCACCACCACCATCACCACCACCACCACCCTTCCGTCCTTCCCTCCCGCCACAAGTATAGGCTTAAGTACTACCATATAGGCTTAAAATGAATACGTAAACAATACACAGACCCACACAGATTTGACATGCACAATTGGAAAATCAGTCAGGAGCACCACATTAAGTAAGGACCGTATTCTGAAACACTTCGAAAGGCTCTATTTAAAGTTACATGAGTTTTTAATGGAGTTTTTACGGTGCTAGTGACAGATGAACAAAATTTTCTACATTATTAGCAGGGAAAACACTCTTGAAAACCTGGCTAGTCATCTCTGTGGCCTTTGAAAATAGTGGTAGAGAGAGAGAGAGAGAGAGAGAGAGAGAGAGAGAGAGAGAGAGAGAGAGAGAGAGTAAAGAGAGCAAAGCGTTTGAATCACATGATAACAAACCCGAAAAAATAAAAACAAACCTCGGTCTAACAAGTGTCTCTCCTGCAATTCCCGGGGACCCAACCTAACGATGAGTCCCGCTGTTATTTGCCACGGGAGTTCGGCCTCGTAAAAGGAGGTGCCGCGGCCGTAACTGGTGTAGTGGCTCGTTGGATCACTGCTCACCCTCGTCCCGTCCATTCCCGGGGTGGAAAGTCCATTCATACTGCAGTGGAAGAGGTGGAGGAGGCTGCCGGTGGTGGTGGTGATGGTGGTGGTGGTGATGTCAGAGGGTGAAGCAAGGGAAGAGAAGGGAACGCACTGTAGCTGGTGTAAATTTCCGCGGAATGATCGAAGGTGTGGAATGCAAGGGCGCGGGCATGTACAGTAGGCTGAGGGATGGTGTGGAGCTGAGGGCTGCGTGAAATACTGCGTTGTGAATACGGAAGGTCGACCAGAGAGAGAGAGAGAGAGAGAGAGAGAGAGAGAGAGAGAGAGAGAGAGAGAGAGAGAGAGAGAGAGAGAGAGACCCCTATCATACTTCCTCCTCCTCCCGACCCCGACCACTGATAACAAAGGCCTGCCCAGCTCCCCCGTGCCCTCCCTCACCCCGGGGCAGAGGGAGGCCGCGGGAGAAAGAAGTTCACGGGGCAGGAAGTGATGCAGTAGTTGATTGTGCGCCAAATATTGATTGAATTCCTATCGCAGCGGAAACCAAAACAAGAAGAAGAAGAAGAAGAAGAAGAAGAGCAAACACCACCACCACCACCACCACCACGAACAACAACAACAACAATAATAATGGTAATAAGTAATAATAATAATAATAGCATACATGACTCCTATCCAGTGCTACACAAACTTACAAAAAAAAATCACGTTATGTACTCCATTTTAAGACTATTTACAAATGAACGCTGCATATTATTATTACTGTTATTCTTAAAACACTCAGCAACAACGCAATACAAAATGTACCTTTTTTTTTTTTTACAATATACAGTCATCAATTATTATGAAGCATTAAACTGTGATGACGTTAATTAAAACAGTGAAGCAAACCGTCTACTGGTGAAGGACGCCGCCTGCAGCACACACACACACACACACACACACACACACACACACACACACATACACACAGCTATGTAACACTGTATTAGTATATCCTCAGGGAAGTGTGTGTTGTCAGCTGTATAAGGTCAACGGAGGTCACAACATATAACTCTCTCTCTCTCTCTCTCTCTCTCTCTCTCTCTCTCTCTCTCTCTCTCTCTCTCTCTCTCTCTCTCTCTCTCTCTCTCTCTCTCTCATAAACTGTAACACGATTAACACATTTATAATTACTCTCATTACGGTTACCTGCCTTTTTCCTCCCCCGTACACCTGGGAGAGGGAGGCCGCTCACCTGCACACCTGTCCTGGCCACACAGGTGCGAATGTTTGCGAAAGAAAGGGTGAAAAATCTTGCTGGCCTCCATTTATTAAAGTGGGGGTCACTAATTTGTTATCCCTTAGAAAAAGTATCTTGTATTTTTAAGGGGGTTTTAAGTGCGGGTCTCTCTCTCTCTCTCTCTCTCTCTCTCTCTCTCTCTCTCTCTCTCTCTCTCTCTCTCTCTCTCTCTCTCTCTCTCTCTCTCTCTCTCTCTCTCTCTCTCTCTCTTGCAGGTAACCGTGGTTGGTTGTGTAGTGTGTTTGAAAAAAAAATTATCATTGTCCCTTAGCCCTTTAAAAGTAAAATACTACAAACACACACACACACACACACACACACACACACACACACACACACACACACACACACACACACACACACACACACACTCTGGGGGAAGGAAGGGCAGGCATGAAATACAGTGTGGTTCACTTTCCACTTTAAATCCCATGGCGGCGTTGTAATCCCCACCTGCCCTAAATTACACACAGGTAATGCCAGTCCAAACCCAGAACCTCCTCCTCTTCCTCCTCTTGTGCCTCCTCCTGTTCCTCCTCCTCTACCTCCTCTTCCTCCTCCTTCCCCTCACATCGCCACAGGTAAATCATTCATCGGTCGTTAGTAATCACGCAATTACTCCTCTAACTCCCTCCTTTACTGACCAATTAGATTACTGGGAAGGCTGCCGTTAGCTCCGCGCCGCCATGTTTGCCCAGCGCGTGAAAGGGAGAGGAGGAGGCGGCGGAGGGGAAGGCGTGAGGGAGAGAGGAGGGCAGGGGGCAGGATGGGTGGGTGCTCAATTTGTAGCCTTGCTGGGGGTGAGGGAAGAGGGGAAATGGGTGAGGGTGAGAAGGTCGTGGTCACGCTGGGGAAGCAGGCTGACTCACGCTTAATTGCTGGTAATTCTCAACACACTTGCGTTTTCCATATTAAAATTAGCGTGTACCGGAAGGAAGGGGACGAGAGGGGAAGGGAGGGAGGGGAGGGAACGAAGGAGGGACTGGAGTTGTTGAGGGGGAAAAAAATGTTGGTGTTTCCTCTCTTGCTTCTTTCCTATTTTTTTTTTTTTACCTTGTTTATTTATTTACTTTCTTCATTCGTTTGTTCTCGATTATGTAAATTGTTTTTTTTTTCTGTGAATGTTCTTTGATAATTATTTTTACTCTCTCTCTCTCTCTCTCTCTCTCTCTCTCTCTCTCTCTCTCTCTCTCTCTCTCTCTCTCTCTCTCTCTCTCTCTCTCTCTCTCTCTCTCTCCCAAGACAAGTGTATTAACAACCACATACAGACTTGATCAAGGAAAAACAACCACCAACACAACCAGACACTGACTCAAACACGTTCATTTATCAAGGTTCCTGTGCATGACGCCAATCACTCCACGGGCTTCATGTTTCCTCACCCTCAGAGGCGTTCAGTCAAGTGCATGACCACGTGATAAGCGAGTGTGGGAAGTGAAGGATGTCAGGTAGAGCGGGAAGAGCCTCCATAAGTGGCTCGTCAGGTGTGCGGATCAGGAGAGCAAAAAGAGTGACTCGAAGGCTTGCTGAGAGGTTGGCTGCAGGCTGGCTGTCTTTCAGTGACCCGGCAGGAGATGCAGGTCTCGAGGGCGTGTTCCGTAGTGTTTCAGTGTCTTATCTGGGTCAGGCGCAAGTCTATTTAGATTTTTTCGAGTGTTTTCGTGGTGCTTGTGAGTTTGGCGCTAGAGGAAGTTTATTTAGGGTTTTCAAGAGTGTTTTCGTGATTTTAGTGATAGCTTGGCTGAAGTGGAAGACTTTTTTTCATGATTCTCAAAAGTGCTTTTATGTTTCTGGCGACAGTTTAGTTTTAATGGAAGCTTTTAGTGTTCTCAAGAATGTTTTCGTAATTTCAGTGACATTTCAGCAAGGATTCTGTATCATCAGTGGGAGAAACACTCATGAGAACCTGACTAATCATCCCTGTGGCCTTTGAAAACACTCCCGATGAGAGGACAAAGAGAAAACCGCGTTTCAAAATATCACTCTTGGTCTGGTGTCGCCTTCATGTCGCACAGATGGTGTTACGCAAGTCATGGCTTCATCTAGTTCACTGACAAGGCGAAGACTGGAAATGAAGTAGTTTTCTGAGCGAGACGGAGCAAGATTGACTCGTCCTTCAGAATACCTCCATAAATTTGCCGGCTTCCATGCAGTATGAATGTTTGTTTGGCGTCTTTCACTATAAATACAAAGTCACATCTTTCTGGCTCGGCGAAACTCAATAGATGATCAAAATGCAATGAATATGCTGCATGCTGAATTCCGGCGGAGCTTGCAGCGTGGAGGGGACGAGTGTGACAGTTACAAGTCACTGGAATACTTAGCTGCAGGAACGAGGCAGCGAGTGAAGGCAAAGAGAGGGTAATAACACTGCACACTTCTACTAAATACCAAATGCTTCTCTCGATTATTAATAAATAAAACGAAAGAGTTAAAGATTTATAAAATATCTGCATGTGAAAGAGAGCATCAGTGGAAAACACATTAAGGTTATTCAATGCACTTCAGATCCTGCCTTGCTTGAAACGTTATTTATGCAAAACCTTCTAAGTTATTCATCGACGCTCACTTGTGTTGATATTTTCCTCAAGCTGCTGCAGGTCTTTCACCGACATGGCCAGCGGGTGTTTGTGTGTGTATGTTTGTTGTGTGTGTGTGTGTGTGTGTGTGTGTGTGTGTATGTGGACTGAATACCTGCAAGGGAACACCACCCAGGGAATTACAACCCGGACACTGAGAATATTCAAAGCATGTACAGCGGAGATCAGAAGTCTAGTCGCCTGAAACATTCACTTTCAATGTGCTTAGCTTTTCATCCCAGCATTACACCCCCTCAGCTGAGAGTCGCACAAAACCTCACAATTCATACATTACTGACTTACCGGAGAGTGTAAAATTGCGGGGAAAAAAATACACTAAAGAAAACGTGAAACACGACTTCTGGCGCTGACTGTACAAGAGAGAAATTCAGGGGAGAGAAGTGGAAGAACAAAATCCCGCATGATAATCAATAATACAAGACTAATGCGAGGATATTCAACCATCGGGTAAATGTTTCCGTGTGTTTAATTAATGTTATAAAAAGGCAGTGCTTGACATCCAGGTTAACAAGGCGATAATAAGGCGCATCTCCACCGCACATCTTCCTCCTCCCACCTGATACATTTATTTGCTGGTCTAAAAAAAAAAGTGTGATTCTCTTGCAAGTTTTAAAAGAACATGTCCTTGTCTGGCATCGTTATTGGGGGTTGTATTGATATGTAAAGCCAGTCTCTCTCTCTCTCTCTCTCTCTCTCTCTCTCTCTCTCTCTCTCTCTCTCTCTCTCTCTCTCTCTCTCTCTCTCTCTCTCTCTCTCTCTCTCTCTCTCTCTCTCATGCACCACGCTGTGTCGGGTCGGGTCGTGACGGTCATAATCAAGCTGCAATTTTATGCCTTCCACAAAGCGTTCTGTGGCTGGCCATGGTGGAGGGGACGCTTCGGGCGTCCACCACCACCACCACCACCACCACCACCACCACCACTACTACTACTACTACTACTACTACTACTACTACTACTACTACTACTACCACCACTACCACCACCACGACATACGCCACCACAACCACGTCCCCCGCCACCACCACCACCACCACCACCACTGCTATACCACCATGCACCACATCCGCCGCCTCACCACATCCGCTGCCATCACCACCACCAGCACCACTATTTTGCAGAACTCATCACCTAATCATGAAGAACCTTTGGGGGAAAATTGGCTGCCTCTTGCTGCAAAAAAGTGTGTAGCAAATGTATTTTCATGTTATGTAGTATTCGAAAAGTCTGGGAGAGTGACTGAGTGGATTTGAAGAGAGGTGAGTTGAGGTGAGGTTACAAGAGGGACGTGGGAGGGAGTAGAAGCGGATACTATCGTGGGGGGGATGAGGGGGCGGCGTAGAAGCGGGTGCTATTGGGGAGTGAGGGTGGTAGTGAGGGGGGTGAGGGTGCGGTGGTAAAGTTCCTGGCAGTGTTTGGTGAGCGGGGCGGTGGTCATGATGGATTGGTGAGTGGCGTGGTGCGTGCGTCGCTCATCCATCTAAAGCAACATATTTCTGTGACTTCTGAATTAACCTGAGGAAAGAGTACGTGTGTGTGTGTGTGTGAGAGAGAGAGAGAGAGAGAAAGAGAGGGAGAGAGTGTGCATGTATGGCGTTAGATCGACAGACAGACAGACTGGCACACAGACGGACTTAAGGGTAGGAGGGAGGGCAGGTGGGGAGAGGGAGAAGAGAATAAGGGTGATGGAAAATGGAGAAAAAGGAAAGAAAAAAGCATTAAATAGCATGCCTTGTCACGGTTAATTGTCCACTTTCCCCTTTCTCTCCCTTATTCCGTACACTGACCCATCCCTTCCCCTCCCTTCCCATCCTCTCCCTTCCCCACTGCACCCTTTCACCCTCTGACTCACCCATAGCATTCAATATCCCACCGTCTCCCTCCCTGTTACCCCTCCCGTATCTTACCTTCCTCTCCCCCCTCTTCATTCTCTCCCTTTCAGCAAGACAGACCGAGGACAGGTGTGGTGATCAGCTGTTAGTGTGCAGGTGTTTCCCTTCTTACCTGGCTGGGCAAATCGGAGTAGAACAGGTGTGGAGGGTCAGTGGGTGGAGGTGGGTGGGGGTGGGATGGTCTTTTTTTGCGTAACTAGGGAGGGATGGAGGAAGGAAGGAGCGGTGTGGATGAGTTGCCTGCACGCTATCATCACCACCACCCGCAGGAAGGGAAAGTAGAAGACGCCTCGTGGGAAACTGCGTAAAGATGTCCTGCCACCTGTGTAGGATGTAGAACTGTGACTGACTGGGAGACTGACTGAGGTGACTGGAAAACTGAGTGAATGACTGAATGGCTGGCTGAGCGAATGACTGAATAGCTAAGTGACTGAGGAACTGACTGGGAGACTGACTAAATGGTTGGGCTGACTGGCTGGCTGGCTGAGAAATGGAATGATTCACTGGAAACCTAACTGAATGACTGACTGTCTGACCAGGTGACTGAAAAACTGAATACATGAGAAATTGCCGGAGTAACTGTGAAAAAAGCTGACCTAGAAACTGCTTGAATAATTGACTAGCATTCTGAAAACATGATTGGCTGACACACAAACTCCCTAACAATCCATTTACCCTCACGTGTATTCAACCCACTTACCTCTACAGCCACAAAATTCAATAACACCCAAACACTTACACTGCCCCTCGCGTCACCGGGTTGCAGTAGTGAGTCACGGGCGCGGCCACTACACCCACTACACCCATTCACACAGACACGGTAATGAAGAACCTGTCGGGGTGGGCGTGAGCGAAGGCATGGGCGTGGGGATGGGAGTAAGCGGGTATTCCTGTGTTTGCTCGTTGTCTCCGCCCAAGACCTCAGCGCTCCTTGAGTCAATCTCCGCTGCTGTGTGTGAAAGAGGAGGAGGTGGTGGTGGTGGTGGTGGTGTGTGCTTGGGAGGGAGGAGATAAGTACGAGGAGGAAAGGAAAGAGCCTGAAGTGAGGGAAGGATGGTCTCTAGGGGGGAAAGAAAATCCAAGTTTCAGAAAGAGATGAGATTGGGATGGAAGGAAAAATTAAGCAAGAGAAATATGAAAGAGGTTATGTCCTGAGAGAGAGAGAGAGAGAGAGAGAGAGAGAGAGAGAGAGAGAGAGAGAGAGAGAGAGAGAGAGAGAGAGAGAGAGAATGTGAGAATGACTCCATATTTAACTTACTTTTGAATCCAGAAAAAAAAAAACGAAAAAAGACAAATAAAAGCATACAATAATATTTCCCCTTTTAGAAGAGACAATGGCGCATTTAAATTTCTCACCCACCCACTCAACACTAACTTCACTCCACTTCCTTACTTACCTTCAATTATATGTGGAGGAAAGAAAGAAGATAATGGGGAAGGAGGAGCACTGGAACCCTTTCCCCGCCCCTTCGCCGCGTCTTCACGTTAAGCAGCAAATAGAACACGGAAGGCAAACATGTTAATGGACTTGTAGGGCCCCGGAGACAGTTAGAGGGCGGGCGGGTGACACTCCACGGCCTCACCTGTCCATACATCCCGGCGCTGCCCTGCCCGGTAAAGGAGCGTACCTGTGGCGGCTCCAGGTGAGTGTGGCGGTGAGGACACGGGTGCTTCTCCTTGCTTCTCTTCTCTTCTCTTCTCTTCTCCGCTCTTCTCTTTGTTCCGAGAGTGCTGGCGGTGGTGAGTGAAGTAACGCAGTGTCGCCAGTCAAGGTAACGGAGGTGTGGTCAGCGGTAAAGCGCCATGTGATTTACCTGCCTGTGGTAATTATGCAGATTTTACCTGTAAGATTTAGTGGTTTGTAATTGTATTGTATATCTGTGTTTGTCTTCCTCTTTCTACATTTATCTATCGATCTATCTTTATCTATCCACCCGTCCATCCATCCTTCCTGTTCTTCCACATTTACAACAGATTTCTCTCTCTCTCTCTCTCTCTCTCTCTCTCTCTCTCTCTCTCTCTCTCTCTCTCTCTCTCTCTCTCTCTCTCTCTCTCTCTTTTTTGTAAGGGGCTCTACTGTGCCTGAAGAGCATCAAACACTAGTAAGCAGCTTGTCCCCGCTCACTACGACCCAGCGGGAGGCCATGACAAAAGACAGCACAGGATACGCTTGTTACACGCTGGTCAGACGGACAGACAGACAGAGAATGAATAAACTATATAATTCAGAAGAGCGACTACTGCTATGATAAAAAAAAAAGGAGGAGAGACACTCAATATTCAGGCTTTACAATTAATCCTCCAGCTTTACATATTACCGGTGGACTGGGGCATTATGTAAAGCACGGCTGTGGATGTGTAGAATAGCTGTCATGTGCTTCGGTAATGCGGCGGGTCGAGATAATTTGACGCCGTGACACTCATTACCTTCGTTGCCAGTGTTATCGATCGCGTCGCTGCCCTGAACAGATTTTACTTAATAATTCGTGTCGGGTGAGAATAACTGCCCTCAACGCGGACTGTATGCTGGGAACGGGAGAGGAATACTGCAGGAGGGGAACGGTGCAGGGTAGGGAGAGGAGAAGGGTTAAGGCGCTAGTGGTACAAGGAAGGGTAAGATGGAGGAGGAGAGGGGAAAGGTGGAGGGAATCGGGCGGGGATGGGAGGGGAATATTTTAGGGGACGAGAAGAAGGAAGAGGGATAGAATAGGTTTAAGATGCAATAAGGACAAGGAAATGAGAGGTTTAAGAAGAAAGACAAGAAAGGAAGGACCAAAAAGAGCATGGCCAGGAGGAGAAGGAAGAAGAGGATAATCAAATCCCCTCCCTTTATAGATAGGAACCTACACACAACCTTGATATCAGAGTAAGTAAAACCTTCTTATGACAAGCCCTCACATCCAGGAAGCTTTCAATACTACTTAGACAATCCTGTTCTCCTTTCCTATTGCTTCGTATCAGTGTAATCTTTATCAATTGTTGTCCCGCGGAGCAGATCACCTATTGTATTATGCTCCCTAACGATTGTCATTACTCCCACTCCGCAGCATTAGCCATTCATAAACATTACTACTGCACTGCCGCTATCGCCGCCTCCCTCACTTACACCCTGTTGAGACGCTACCGAGAGCTCAACCCACTGCCCCTGACGCGCTAACAATACCGTTCCTCGTGTCATGTGGGGGGAGGGGGAGGGAGAGAGGGAGGGAGTGTGTGGGCGTACTAGCGTTGTGGTGTCTGTTAGGATGTTGGTTCATTTACCTGTATTACCTGTGTGCTCTTACTGGCTTCCGGGCCCTGTATCCTGCGCATTAGCTACTACCGGGACACACCCACACCCTCACTCACACACACACACACACACACACACACACACACACACACACACGCTGACTCTCTCCCCACTCTCTCTCTCTCAAACAAACCTCATTTACATATTTTTATCGTTTATTTATTCTTATTGCCTTGGCTATTCATAAAAAGACGCAGTTTACTGAAAGGAAGGTTAAATGTACTGAATATTATACTGAATATCTTATATGATCCTTTGGCTGCTAAATCTGTATTTTGTTTACCTTCCTTAAGTGGCCCTGAAGAGGTAATAAACCATTGAGACTGATAACCAGAGAGAGAGAGAGAGAGAGAGAGAGAGAGAGAGAGTATAGAATTGCATCAGAGGAGGGTAATGTGTATGTTAGAAGGGGAAAGAGGAATGAAGGAGGAGGAAGAGAAGGTCAGGGAGAGGAAGAAGGAGAGTAGATGAATAAAACAGATGTAAAATTAAAGAAAGAAGGAAGGGTGAAGGATGTGGGAGGATATCAAGCCGGATAGGAAGGAGGGGATGGAGGAGGAAGGTAGTGGAGGAAAGGCTGAGGGAGGAAAAGAGTGGAGGGATAGTTGGAGAGAAGGAAAGGCACAGGGGGAGAAAGGAGTAAGGAGTAAGGAGTGGATGGTGGGGAGCAGGAATGAAGGATGTGGCTAAGCGGAATGGTGGAGAGAGAGAGAGAGAGAGAGTGGATGATAGAAATACGTGGAGAGTGTGGAGTAGGTGGTATAGGAGGAAGGAAGAGAGGATGATGCGAAGGGACTGAGTGGTGTGGAACAGGAGTGTGTGGGGGAGAGGACTAAGTGGGGAGGAGTGAGTGGGGTGAGGCTGGGGTAGAAGTGGGTAGTGGTCGATGGAGGGGGGAAATGGGAGGGGTAGGAGTCGCCGGGCCGGGAAAAGCACCTCAATAAATTCTCCTGAGGAACAAATATATTTCCTGGTCAGCGTTGGGATGCAGGCGCCGCTCTAGGCTCGGACACGCTTATTTATTAGTTTGTTTATCTATTCATTTATTCATGCATATATATATTTTTTCTTTTATTTGTTTCACATGTACGTACTACCTCCGGCGATCTTTTTCACCCGCCCATGCATCCTTAATAGTAGTAGTAGTAGTAGTAGTAGTAGTAACCAGAATATTTTATCCGGTAACAAAAAAGTCACATTTTCCCTTTTTTCCCCTTTTTTCCTCTTTTCTTAATCCCGCCTACTGTCAAAGCCTCACCCACCACCTTCCAGCAACCATCCACACCCTACCTGACCCTGCTACACCCTGCCTTTCACCTCCACGACTCCACCGTCATCACCATCACCTCATCACCCCATTGCCTTCACTAATCCCCTTCCCTTACCCCTGTCACCCCTCCCTCGCGACACCCCCAGCTGGAATGTACCCCTTCAACCCACGTTCCCTTTGTTCCCTTCCCGATGGGGGCGTGGGAGGACGACGTGGCAGCCTAAAGGAGTTATTTGCTGCAGTCCCGATGTCTCCCTTCGTCAGCGTCTTCTTCAGTGTCTCTCCTCTACTTAATGTCTCTCTCTTTACCGCCTCCGAGGGTCGCTAAGGCTGTCTCTCCGTCAGGCTGTCACGGTGCTTCAGTCGTGTTGTCTTTCTCTATCTCTCTCTCTGTCTCTGCCTCTCTGTGTGTCTGTGTTTCTCTTTCTTTGGTTCTCTCTCTCTCTCTCTCTCTCTCTCTCTCTCTCTCTCTCTCTCTCTCTCTCTCTCTCTCTCTCTCTCTCTCTCTCTCTCTCTCTCTCTCTCTCTCTCGTTTCCATTTACATAAAGTTGGACGTGTGAGGCGGAAATCTTTGTTTCATTTTTACTTTCCTGTGTGAGTTATTCCTCTCATTTGCTTTCCCCTCTCCCTCTCTCTCTCTCTCTCTCTCTCTCTCTCTCTCTCTCTCTCTCTCTCTCTCTCTCTCTCTCTCTCTCTCTCTCTCTCTCTCTCTCTCTCTCTCTCTCTCTCTCTCTCTCATTGATTACTCCCACTATCTCTTTCTCTCTTCAATGTTTACCAACCTCTCATCACTCCTCACCTAACTCTCTCTCTCTCTCTCTCTCTCTCTCTCTCTCTCTCTCTCTCTCTCTCTCTCTCTCTCTCTCTCTCTCTCTCTCTCTCTCATCGGTATCATTTCAATCTTCATGTTTTATCATTTTCCCTCACTATTACAATTCAGAGAAGGAGGAAGAGGAAGAGAAAGAAGGAGAAATGAGGAGAAGAAGATTATTCAACTCCACTCCTTTTTTTCCTCCCACTCTCCTCCACCCCTCCACACCCACCAAGCTTCCACTGTCTTTCCCCTAAGCACCCTCCCTCTCCCCTTCTTCCATCCCTCCTTCCACCTCCCTCCTCCACCTTCCTGCACCGGTAAAGAACGAAGTGGAGGGAAGAGGGAGAGAGAGGGAGAGGCAACCAATGGGACTCCAGCATTATGTGGAAAATTCTGGACGACCCAATGAAATTTCGTGTTGTCTTGGTAAGGAAAGAAGACAAGACTGACAGTAATAGGGGAGGTGGGACAGCTTCCTCCTCCTCCTCCTCCTCCTCCTGTAGCTGTCAGTCCCTCAGTGTCCCATGCTGCTGGTGAGGGTTGAGATGTGAGGGCGAGGATGACAAACTTGTGAAAATTGTAACTGAAAACGTATTTGTTGTTCTGATGCTGAGAGAGAGAGAGAGAGAGAGAGAGAGAGAGAGAGAGAGAGAGAGAGAGAGAGAGAGGACGTGTAGTAGACTTAACGTGATGTTTCTTGTCCTCTCTCTTGAAGCATCCACCTTTTCTTCTCCCTCCTCCTCCTCCTCCTCCTCCTCCTCCTCCTCCTCCTCCTCCTCCTCCAAGGTAGCAGAGGTCACAATACTCTTGCTTTGTTTGCTTCTTGACCTTTGTTGAAATTCTACTTGACATCACCTTGTGTGTGTGTGTGTGTGTGTGTGTGTGTGTGTGTGATGTATGTATCTCTGAGGACGTGTTTGTCGTGGCATACACGTTTGATGACCGTGTGTGTATTAATGTGAATTTCCTTGTGTGTGTGTGTGTGTGTGTGTGTGTGTGTGGGTGTGTGTGTGGGTGGGTGGGAAATGGAATGGTGTTTTTTTATTTTATTTTCTTTCTTTCCTTTTAATCTTGTTTCTTCATTTTGTTGTTTGTTTATATGTTCTTTGTTATTTAGAGACAGATCGTCACTTATTTTTGGGATTGTTAATTTCTGGGCACTTTAAAAATAGTACTGGGTAGTAGTAGTAGTAGTAGTAGTGCAATAGTAGTAGAAATAACAACAACAACAACAGTAACAACAGTGTGTTATTCTAATACAAAGTAATCCCTGTCTCTCTCTCATTCTCCATTTATTTTACCTCTGCATCACAACTAACTCTTTCGCCAGTATCTTCGCTATTTATGCTCTCTCTCATGATTAAAATATTTCCACAACTTTCTTTAAATTCCCTCCCTCTACTCTTCCTCCTCCTCCTCCTCCTCCTCCTCCTCCTCCTCCTCCTCTTCTTTTGTCATCATAGCAGTCATTCTTCCTTTTCATAACCGCCTCTCTCTCTCTCTCTCTCTCTCTCTCTCTCTCTCTCTCTCTCTCTCTCTCTCTCTCTCTCTCTCTCTCTCTCTCTCCCCGGCAGTGATGAATGGCAATGTTTACACTCCACGCTCCGCCGGCAGCCGATTAATTGTCAAAGTGCAGTCAAGGAGTCAAATTTGCGGCCACGGCTTCTTCCTTTTACCACCTCGCCGTTTTCTTTCCCTCTCCTGATGCTCCTCCTCCTCCTCCTCCTCCTCATCATCATCATCATCATCATCATCCTCTTCCTCCTCCTCCTCTTCTTCTTTCTCCTTCTCTTTCTCCTCTGGCTACTTGTTCTCCGCCTTCTACTCGAATTTGTTTTTTCCTCTTCCTCCTTTTGCATTTTCGTTTTTCGTTTTTGTTTTATTTATTTATTTATTTATTTATTTATTTTTAGGTATATTGTCACTTTTTGATATATAGATTTTTTTTTCTTTACTGCTCCTTACCTCTTCTCAGTTCTTCTTCTTTCTCTTCCTCCTCTTTCTCCTCCTCCTCCTCGTCGTCGTCGTATTCTTGGTCTTCTCTCTTTCTTCCTCTCATTTTTTTCCCCCTTCTTTTATGAAATATTAGTGATTCTTGTGTGTTGCTTCCTTCCCACTTCACATATATATATATTTTTCCTCACCCTCTTTTTACCTCCTCTCAATTTTCTCCCTCTTCTTCTTTTTACTCCTCCTCTTCTTCTTCTTCTTCACTTGTTCCTCCTCCTTTTCTTCTTTTTGTGTCATTTTTATTGTATGTGTGTGTGTGCCCTTTGCTTTTCCTCATTTATTCTTCTCATCATACTTTCCTTTCTCATCCTCCTCCTCCTCTTCCTCTTAGTTGCATTTCTTTTTTTTCTTTTTTTATTCCTCTCGCAAATTCCACCTTCCCGATTTTTGCTCTGTGAAAAAATAATATATGCAGGGAATAAAACATAATGGATAGGAGGCAGAAACAAAAAAGGACATTGGAAGGAAAGAAAAGTTAAATAAGATGC
This sequence comes from Scylla paramamosain, assembly GCF_035594125.1. Classification (NCBI taxonomy): domain Eukaryota; kingdom Metazoa; phylum Arthropoda; class Malacostraca; order Decapoda; family Portunidae; genus Scylla; species Scylla paramamosain. The sequence goes on along the minus strand of NC_087159.1, from coordinate 2,965,126 downwards.
ATATGTCTGGAGTCAAAAAGATGTAAAGGAGGAATATAGAAAAGACACGAAGCGAGCAATGTGAACAGACAAGAAGGGAAGGGGTAAAACATGAGAAAAAAAAAAGAAATGATGAAAAAAAAAGAAGGTTGTGAAATGTGAAATATATACGCCATTAGATGCACTGGAAATAATACAGAGAGAGAGAGGAAAAAAAAGGAAATGAAATGAGTGAGAAATATATATATATGTAAGCCGCGAGATGAAAGAATTGCAGGAAATATGTAAATGGAGGGAGTCTGAAAAATGAAAAACGCTAAAAAGTGAATGTAGAGAAAAAGAAATCAACTTGCTAAACAGAAAATAGAAAAAAAAATTATAGAAGAATAAAACTCCAATAACTGCATCATTAGAGACAAAAAAAAAAAATAGAAAAATCTTAGAGAAACGAAACTTAAATAGAAATACAAGCAGGAAATAAGACAACGAAAACAAAAAAATACACAATAAAGAAAATTAAAACAAACAAAAATAGAAACAAAACGAAAATAAAACAAAAAAAAAGAACAGACTAGAAAATCTCAAACATTAAGAAAACAAGATGAAAGGAGGAAAGGATAGTGAGAGGAAGGAAGGGAGAGAGAAAAGAAAGTGCTGGCGACAGTGAGAGGAGGACGGGAGAGGAAGTGAGAGGCCGGAGAAGGTGATGTATGATCTCTAATGGTGTCGGGAGATGGAGTGGGCGATTATCTGTGTTATAATGAGTATAATGGCGCCACCACCAGGAGGGGGAGGGGGGTGATGAAGTAAGTGGTGGTGGAGGCGCGAGAAGAGGTGATAGTGATTAGTAGTGGTGGTATTGGTGGTTATAGTGTCAGAGAGGACGAGGAGAGGAAGAAGGAGAAAAGAGAGGAGGAGGAGGAGGAGGAGGAGGAGGAGGAGGAATGTCATGCAAGGAAAATACAGCATCCCATCATGTCTTTGCTGCGTCGAAGGAGGAGGAGGAGGAGGAAGAGGAAAGGGGGGAGCAAGGGACCACACAGGAGGCGCCCCTAGCAGGGTTACGCGGGGTCGTTTCGTGTCTCCTGAAGGCGGGAGGAGACACGTTCAGCTTGATAAACCCGAGCTAGTTTTTGATATGGTGGTGGTGAAGGCTGAGGCTGTAGTGGTGATGGTGGTAGTGTTGGTGTAAGAGGAAGAGGAAGGACTAAGAGGTGTGTATATGTTCCTCTTACTAGACCCTGGAACCTGCTAGACACCAAATATTCCCAAGACAACACGTGGTATGAGATTGGAGGCAGAGACTAGTGTGTGTTGAGAGAGATGAACCTTCAGAGAGAGAGGAGAAAGAGGACTAGGAGTACTGTATCCCTCTTACAAGACACAGGACTCATTAACCATCCATGTGATATAAGGTTGGAGGCAGTAACTGAAGTGTGTATTGAGAGACAGGGGGAAAGAGAGAGAGGAGGGGAGAGAGAGAGAGAGGTGTTGGAAGGAGGAGGGAGAACCATCTCTAAGACTAGGTATTCTCCCTCGAGTTTGCCTTTGTAGCTGTCATCGCCAGATCTCATTGTAGCCAGTTTAGTGGAGTTTATGTTGAGGGGAGGCTGAAGGAACACGAGGAGGAGGAGGAGGAGGAGGAGAAGGAAGAGGAGGATTACGGAGACGAGGAAGAGAAGGACGAATAATAGGAGAAGCAGGTGTCGGATGAGAAAGAGAAGCTAAATAAGGCTAAATAAGGATACTGTGTTTGGTAGTAGTAGTAGTAGTAGTAATAGTAGTAGTAGTAGTAGTAGTAGTAGAGTAAGAATATAGGAAGAAGGGTGCATATATTGGAGGTGAGAGATAATTGACAGGAATAAGAGGACGGGAGAGAGGGAGGGAGGGAAGGGAAGGGAAGGGATGCTGGAAACGAAGAAGAGTAATGAAGGGGGAGGAGAAGGGGAGAAGTGACATGGATGGGATTTATGCCTCTCAAATGAAGGGAAGAGGTGATGGGATGGAGGGCATATACCAGAAGGAAGAAGAGGAGGGAGAAGAGGAAGAAGAGGAGTAAGGAAGATTTAATATTTGTAGGCACAGACTGAGAAAGGAGGAGAGAGAGAGAGAGAGAGAGAGAGAGAGAGAGAGAGGGAGAGGAAGAGGTTATATTATCATTATTGTTGTTGCTGTTGTTACTACTACTACTACTACCACCACCACAACTACCACTTCAACAAATACCACAACAACAATACTACTACTACTACTACTACTACTACTACTACTACTACTACTACTACTACTACTACTACTACCTCAAGTGGGAACAAGTATGAGCGCATAACGGTGAACCCTATCGTGTGTGTGTCTGTGTGTGTCTGTCTATGTGTATGTGTGTGTGTGTCAGGTGTGTTCATGGGGCCACGCTGGCTCTGGGTGGTCTACCTCGCGTGTGCACACCTCTCCCCCCTTCCCACTCTCCCTCTCTACTCTGCCTCTCCCTCGCATTCCCACTCTCACCCTCCCCCCTTACTTCTCTCTCTCTATCTTGATAAAGAGAAAGATATTTTGATGGAAATGGAGGACGGGGGATAATTTGTAGCGAGAGAGAGAGAGAGAGAGAGAGAGAGAGAGAGAGAGAGAGAGAGAGAGAGAGAGAGAGAGAGAGAGAGAGAGGCGTCTGTCATGCACTGAGGCGGGTGTGACCTGAGAGAGACAGACATTAGCCCTCCCTCTTCTGCGTGAGGAGGAGGAAGAGGAGGAAGAAGAGGAGGGGGAGGGTGAGGAAGAGAAGGAGGAGGAGGAGAAGGAGGAGGAGGAGGAGGAGGAGGAGGAAGTACGCTAGTATTTGCGATCTCAATATCTGAAGTGGAATTGAAAGGAGAAAAGGAGAGGAAGAAAAGAGGAGGAAGAGGAGGAGGAGGAGGAGGAGGAGAGCAGTCGTGTAAGAAAAAACTAAAAAAAAAAGAAAGAAAAAGAAAGGAACGTCATTGTTAGTTAGAGGAGAGAGAGAGAGAGAGAGAGAGAGAGAGAGAGAGAGAGAGAGAGAGAGAGAGAGAGAGAGAGAGATGGAATTATAGGAACAAAGATTACCTAATTCTTCATGTCTCTATATCATATCCATTATTATCACGAGTATTATTATTGCAAAACTGTTTAATTCCCTCCCTCACTCCTCCCTCCTCCCTCCTGCTCCTCCTCCTCCTCTTCGGCCTGTGTCTCGTTCAGGAGTTAATTAACCGCACACCTTTTGAGAGCGGGGCACCGAAATTTATAGCTCCAGGCAGCCAGGTGAGGCAGCTTTTATATGCAAAGAGGAGCTGGCTTTTGGTGTCCTCCTCAGCCAACTCTCTCCTTTGACATCACCGCCTCTGCCTCCCCTCCTCTGCCCTCCTTCTCCCTTTTCTCCCGATTCTTGCTCTTCTTTTTTCTTTCTCTCTCACGTTCTCTAGCGTTCTCTGCTTCTCCTTCCTCTTCTTCAACTTCTTTCTTTCTTCTTTCTCTCCTCCAAGTTCTCTCGCGCTCTCTTCTTCTTCTTCTTCTTCTTCTTCTTCAGACTCTTTTTTTTCTCTCTATCTCTCCATCAATTCCTCTTTTGCTCCCCTTCTTCTTCCTCTTCTTTCTCACCCACTTCAAGTTCTCTCCTCTCGCGGTCTCCCTCTCTGTCTCCTTTCTCGTATTTTCATCTTTTCTCTTATGTTCTCACTTGTCTTCTCTTTTTAGTTCAGATTATTTATGCTTCGTCTCTTCCTTCCTTCCTTCCTTCCTTCTTTCGTTATTATGTTTGTGCGTTTTGTCTCCTCCTCCTCCTCCTTTTCCGTGTTTTTTTTTCTGTTCTTACGCTGTCAACTCATGATTTCTTGCTAGTGTGAAAATCTCTCTCTCTCTCTCTCTCTCTCTCTCTCTCTCTCTCTCTCTCTCTCTCTCTCTCTCTCTCTCTCTCTCTCTCTCTCTCTCTCTCTCAGTGACTTTTTTCTTTCTAAAACTACTACTTCCATTTTTTTCTATCTCTTCCTCTTCCTCCTAATTTCTACCCTTCTTCCATCCCAACTGAGAGAGAGAGAGAGAGAGAGAGAGAGAGAGAGAGAGAGAGAGAGAGAGAGAGAGAGAGAGAGAGAGAGAGAGGGAGGGCGAGACAGTATCATGGGCGGGAAACAGACAAGGGAAAGGCTGGGGCTGACGTGGCCGCGTGTCAAGCAGAGGGAGGCCGTCGGGAGGGGCTTCGTATAACCTCTGTTTGTGTGGCGGCAGCCCTTGTATTTCCAATATCTGCTATTTATTTATTCTTACATTCTTACACACACGCATGCATTTTTCTCTCCGTCTCTCTCCTTGGCCCTTAGCTTTTAGTGCTGGAGTTGAAGGAGGAGGAGGAGGAGGAGAAGGAGGAGGAAGAGTAGTGTACGTTTTGGAGGACAGGAAGGCAGAAGGAGGAAGAGAGGGAGGATTCTGCGTTTCTAAGGGAAGGAAGGCAGGGTGTTGGAGGGTGAAATGCAAGGTGGAGGAAAGGTGAGGGGATGATGGGAAGTTAGGTGGGTAGGGAGGTCACGCATGGGTAAGTGATGGGATAAGGGAAGAGGTATTTAGGGAGTAGGGAAGGAGCCAGGAGAGGAAGTGATGGGAGAAAGCGATGGAGGTGTTGGGAGGGAAAGGGAATAAGGAGAGGTGATGGGAAAAAGAAAAACGCTATTTGGGGAGGAAAAAGACTAGAAGAGGAAGAGATGGGGAAAGGAAAAGGAATTCTTGGGGATAGGAAAAAGGGTCAGGCGTGGGGAAAGTGCCGCGGGGGAGGAGACGAGGAGCTACAAGTGAGGGGATGGTGGTTGGGGATGGTGAAGGGTGGGGGGGATGAGAGGTCCTGGCTACCACACCTGGGCTTGCTGCTGAAACTAACCTCCAGCCACTTACCTGCTCATTTACTGAAGGCACCCACCTGCGTCGCCCTTATCTCCCCCTCCTCCTCCTCCTCCTCCTCCTCCTCCTCCTTCAGGTTATCTCACCCCTTCCCCTCCCTTTCCTCCACTGTTTCTTGTTTACTGTTTCCCTCTTATCTTCTGACAGGGGGTACTTTTAACTCATTACCTCTCTCTCTCTCTCTCTCTCTCTCTCTCTCTCTCTCTCTCTCTCTCTCTCTCTCTCTCTCTCTCTCTCTCTCTCTCTCTCTCTCTCCGCCCGGCACTTCCCCGCACCGTCCGTACGTAGACAGAAAAGTTTCCCCTCGTAATGTAATAACAAATCAAAGTTTTCTATCAACTTATTTCTCCAGCATTTCTTCCCGTTTTCCTTTCCTGTTCCGCCACGGGGAAGGAATCGACAGAAAACTTGAAATCTGAAAAGGGAATGAAGTCGGTTGGTCGGTCACGTGTCTAGGCGGAGGGGAGGAGGTGGTGAGGGAGAGAGGGGAAGGGAGAGGGCCTGAAAGAGCAAGAGATAGAAGGAAAAGAGTTTGGAATGGAGAAAGAAGGGAAGTAAGGAAAAAAATAAAGGTGAAGAAGGGGAAGAGAAGATGGATAAAGAGAGAAGGAAGAGATAAGAGAGAAGAGAAGAAGAGGAATGGATATTAAAGACAGGGAAGTGAGGGGAAAAGGATGAAAGGTGAAGGGAAAGAGGGAAGGAAAAAGCAAGGAAGAGGAGAGAATATTGATAAAAAAGAAGTGAGGAAGGGAAGGTAAAAAAAAGGACAAGAGGAGGAAGAGAAAGAGACAAGAAATAAGAGATGAAGAAAGAGGGAGGAGGAGGAGGAATGGATAGAGAACCAATAGGTGAGGATCGGGAAGGGAGAAAAGTAGCAATGAGGAAGAGGAAGACAGGAGAGGGAAGGGGAAGAGGAGGAGGAGGAAGAAGAAGAAGAAGAAGAAGAAGAAGAAGAAGAAATCTCACATAGGAAAAGCGTTGAAGGAAGTGAGGTGAGAAGAAGAGGAAGAGTCACGAAGAGGAAGAGGAAGAGTCAGGAAGAGGAGGGAGAGGGAGAAGCTCTTGCATCGCCAATTATGGAGGTTTCAAGCATGGGAGGAGGGGTAAGGAAGGCAGGGGAGGTGAGGGATGAGGTGGGGAGGGGAGGAGGGGGAGGGAGTGAGGGCCTCTGTGGGGAAAGTCAAGAAGAGGTTAGCTTTCTTGAAGAGTTACCTAAATTCTCTCTCTCTCTCTCTCTCTCTCTCTCTCTCTCTCTCTCTCTCTCTCTCTCTCTCTCTCTCTCTCTCTCTCTCTCTCTCTCTCTCTAAGTAACTTTCCTCTTCCTACTTTTATTACTCCTACTTCATATCCTCCTCCAAGTCTTCTTCCTCCTCCTCCTCCTCCTCCTCCTCCTCCTCCTCCTCCTCCTCCTCCTCCTCCTCCTCCTCCTCCTCCTCCTCCTTCTTTACCCCTCTGTCTCTTCCTCGTATTTCATCTGTTCTTCCTGTCCCCCCCACCCCTCTTCCTCCTACTTTAACTTCATCTCCTCCTCCTCCTCCTCCACCTCCTCCTCTTCCTCCTCCTATTGTAGTACTCACATGGTCCCATCCCTCCCTTCTCCCCTCATTCCCTCTTCTCTCCCCTTCTCGGAACTCCTCTCCACTCTGCCTTTTTTCCCTCTCTCCCCTCTACTTGCCTCCCCTCACTTCCCTCTCCCTCCGAGGTGAGCGGAACACTGCCTTCCTCACCTCTCCTCTACACACTTCTCTTCATCCCTTCTCTTCTTCTCTTCCTTCTGTTCTTCGTTTACTTCAACATATTTGCCTCGTTATTATTTTCTTCTCTTCTGCTTTATCTTTTGCCATCCTTCTCTTCTCTACATCGTTATTTTTGTGTTTCCTGTTCTTTCTCCACTGTTTGTTTCTTCTTCATTATCTGTTCTCCCTTTTATTTTATTTTCCTGATTCCCCACACGTGTCCTCGCCAGGGGTGTCGTGAATTGGTGTCCTTTGCCATCCTGTCCCTCCAAAAAGATGTCCTAAATACGTGTGTTGATAATTGTTTTGAGTGTTTTTGTTGTCTGTTTGTGTTATCTTGTTTATTTATTTATTATTTTAAGTTCCTGATTTGTTTACTTGTTTGTTATATTGGTCTCTCTCTCTCTCTCTCTCTCTCTCTCTCTCTCTCTCTCTCTCTCTCTCTCTCTCTCTCACCTTCAATTTCCTTTCCCTCACACACCGTTGGACACATTCATGCTTCTCCCTTTCTCCTCGCCCCATAAACAGTTGTCACACACACACACACACACACACACACACACACACACACACACACACACACACACACACACACACACACACACACACTTCACTCTTCCTTTTCGTGTGTTTGTTTCTTATTATTGTTTGTCTCCCTTGTCTCCTCCCTATTCGTCGTCATTCTCTCTCTCTCTCTCTCTCTCTCTCTCTCTCTCTCTCTCTCTCTCTCTCGCTCTCGCTTTCGCTCTGGTTTTATCTTTCTCGTCTTTGTTGTTGGTTTGTTTGTTTTTTGTTTATTTTCTTTGCTTTAGTCTTTGTTTTCTATTCTCTTCCTAACTTCCTCGTTTTCTTTGTGCCGGTTTTTTTCTATTCTCTCTCTCTCTCTCTCTCTCTCTCTCTCTCTCTCTCTCTCTCTCTCTCTCTCTCTCTCTCTCTCTCTCTCTCTCTCTCTGTTTTCTTCCCCTTCTCTTCCTTCTCTCTCTCTCGTCTTTATTGTGTATTCTTTTTTATGTCCCTTTTCTTTAATTGGATTTTTGGATTTACATTCTTTTCCTGCTTTTTTTTCGCTTCTGTTTTGTTTGTGTTTGGTTTATTATCGTTTTATTGGTCGTGTATGTGTGTGTGTGTGTGTGTGTGTGTGTGTGTGTGTGTGTGTGTTGCACTAGGCGGCTCTGGGAGAGATTGTAAATGGACGGATGTATCGACGTGTGTGTGTGTGTGTGTGTGTGTGTGTGTGTGTGTGTGTGTGTGTGTGTGTGCTTGAGAAGATGAAAGCGACCTCGACCTTGTACTGAATTGATCTTTGGGTAGCCTGTTTCCCTTACCAGTCCTTTCTCCTCCTCCTCCTCCTCCTCCTCCTCCTCCTCCTCCTCCTCCTCCTCCTCCTCCTCCTCCTCCTCCTACTCCTCCTTTTCCTCATCTCCATATATTTCTTCACTGATTTTATTTCATGCTTGTGTTTATACTTTTATCCATCAACGTATTTGCGTGTTACTATTTTTGCTATTTTTATTATCATTATTATCATTATTATTAGTATTTGTATGTTAACTGTTTTCTTTCTTTCTTCTGCAGGTAAGAAATCAGTGAATGCTGTGGCGCGAAGGAGGAAGAGAAAGAGGAAGAGGAGGTAAGATGAACGAATAGTGGAAGAGGAGGAGGAGGAATGGAATAGCAAAAGCCGAAAGGGATGAGAATAATGGAAAGGAAGAGGAAAGGAAGAGGAGGGGAGCAAAGAAACATTTCATTGAGGATGATGTTTGCCTTTGTTCATCGCGGAGGGAAGGGAGGCGGAGGAGAAGAAGGAGGAGGAGGACCAAGAGGCAGTTCAGAGGAAGACACGGAAGAGAGGGAGGGAAGGAGGGAGAAATTAATGTTGTGTGATCGGATTACTTGATGCTGTGTGGCAGGAGGGGAGGAGGAAGGGGAAGAGGAGGAAGAGGAAGAGGAAGAAGACAGGGATGCAGGGAAAGCACCTCCAGCACCTCCGTCACCGCCTTCTGCAGTAGACACACGGCTGGCTGGATGCATAGTGCGGTTGACGTGTGTCTGGGCTGCAGGGAAGGGGGCGGCCAGGGGATGCAGTGGGCAGGAGAAACTGGGATGAGCGTGGCGCCTCTCCTTCACTCTTGAGGGGATGCTTAGTAAAAGATCCCTGGCTGCGGTGAACATGCCAAGGGGTTTGATAGGTCCTGTTGTGTGGATGGATGTGTGAACTCGTTAATTGGGTAGTTTCTTGTGGTTACTCTTGAACAGGTGCTGATTAACTACTTCTGGAAATTGGTTATTTTTTTGTACAGATATTTGGTTGTGACTTGTTTTGTTACCGTTGGGAGCTCAGCGTTTCCTAATTGAGCCTAGTAGAGTAATTTTTTTTGAGGTAAGATTTCTTTGGTGGAAGTTCGTGCGGGAAGGTGATATTGAACAAACGGAAATTAAAAAAAAAAAAAAGGATGTTTTCGGTAAGCTTAAGTGTACATTATACGATATATTGACATATTTCTCAAAGCTTGACATGCCTCGTGCTTAATCTCGGTTATTTATAAAACACAAGCTTAGTATCAACAGTCAGAAACATACCAATTAACACAGAAATAAAAAAATATACACAACAACAAATAAAGATAAAAAAAAAGAAAACTATTGTGTGTGGCTGTACAAGCTGTAGCGGCGCGCCTCCACCCACGCCTCCACCTGGCCGCGGCGCCCAGGTGTGTACCCGCAGGACTCACTCTCCGGGACTCCGCACGACTCTTTATGGCGCTGCTGTGCTGAGGTAAGGGGGAGGAGGGTGGGGGCAGGTCAGGGCCGCGGTGTGGGGCGATTTTATGGGGAGAGCCTCGTGGTAGTAGTATACGGGCGGAGGAGAGGGAGGAGGAGGAGGAGGAGGGAAGATGAGTAGGGAGGAGCAGGAGGGAAGATAAGTAGAGAGCAGGAATCGTATTGGAAGATACAGTAGAAGATCGTGGCATTGGAGTCTGAGATTTCAAGATTTTTAAGAGGCCAGCCAGTGTTTCGTTCGCTGCGGTAATACGCGTAGTGGCTGCTGGGAATGTGTGGTTAGCTTGTGGGAATGGCGTTGTTATTTTGTTGTGATTATTGTATTGGCTCGTTGCTTTCGTTTCTCTCTCTCTCTCTCTCTCTCTCTCTCTCTCTCTCTCTCTCTCTCTCTCTCTCTCTCTCTCTCTCTCTCTCTCTCTCTCTCTCTCTCTCTCTCGTTGTGTAAGTGGTAGTAATGTTATGTCTGTGTCTGCTATAGTGCTGTCTCCCCCACGCACGTCTTTCTCCCTCCTCAGCCCTGCTCTTCCTCACTGCTTCCTCGTGTTCCCTCACCCGTCCCTTACAGTTTGCCACAAGACTCAAAACTACCCACACCACACCACACCACAACACACCACCACTCACATTGTACACCACACCACCACCCTCACATACCACAACACACCCACACCAAAACCCACCATTCCACACCACCTCAATGCATCACACCATACCACACCACATTACCAATC
>NC_087159.1:2947500-2950000 GCF_035594125.1 Scylla paramamosain | reverse complement strand
TTCCACCTCACAGCTGGAGTGTTTGTGCTCGTGCATCTTTGTGTGTTTGTTTGTTTGTGTGTGTACGTATGTATGTGTGTGTGTGTGTGTGCGTCTGTCTGTTGGTTCCGCTGGTGCTGTGTGTGTGTGTGTGTGTGTGTGTGTGTGTGTGTGTGTGTGTTCTTTAGTTACTGTGTGGTTTTGTGAGATTAGTGTATGCCTCTCTCTCTCTCTCTCTCTCTCTCTCTCTCTCTCTCTCTCTCTCTCTCTCTCTCTCTCTCTCTCTCTCTCTCTCTCTCTGGCACTCAGCATACTCATTTGGACAACTTCCCCGTCTGAGTCAACACACTTCGCGATTGTTCACTGCAAAGTATCGGGAACTTAACTCTCTCTCTCTCTCTCTCTCTCTCTCTCTCTCTCTCTCTCTCTCTCTCTCTCTCTCTCTCTCTCTGGTGTGACTCCTCCCCTCGATCCTTTCTTAATCCCCTTCTACCCCGCCACCTCCTTCCCCTTTCTCCCCATTACTTCCTTGATGGACTCCCCTACTCTCTCTCTCTCTCTCTCTCTCTCTCTCTCTCTCTCTCTCTCTCTCTCTCTCTCTCTCTCTCTCTCTCTCTCTCTCTCTCTCTCTCTCTCTCTCTATCTTGCTGTACCGTTATTTTCCAGCCACTACCTCGCTCACTGTCTTCCTCACCACCACCTCCTCCTCCTCCTCCTCCTCCTCCTCCTCCTCTATCTGCATCATATCCTCTCCTCTTACCCTTTCCACAGCTCACCCCTCCATGATACCACATCCCTATCCTCTTTCTCCTCCATCTTCTCCATTTCCTCCTCCTCCTTCACCTCCCTCTCCTCCTCCGTCGCCTTGTCCTCCTGCAGGCAAATCATATTATGCTCATCTTCGCGGTGTTCGAGCGGGTGTGCTATTTGTTATTGTGGCCATGAATAGAGATGAGGCTCCGGGCTGTGACTCACCACTCATTAAGGCTTGCGTGAGGCTCCCCGTGTCCCTGCCCGCTACCAGCCTTAGGGCGACGGAGGCTCGACTTAGGTTCTCATGGGTCTTACTGTGCTGTGCTTACCTACGTACCTCTCTCTCTCTGGTTTTGTCTTTCTATGACTGGTGGGTTTAGACTCCCAGTGTTTGAGGGTTTGAGGGTTTGGTTTAGTGTGTTCAGATGTGTTGTGCCTAAAGGTTAAGAAACATTTTTTTTTTCACAAATGATTAGTTTTCTTCTTCTTTTCTGTGTTAGTAGGGAGTCTGACCAAGGTCAGCAAAAAGGCTAAGAATCAAGGCTCTCTGAAGGTGCCAATCTGAAAAGAGTGTTATCAGAAGAGTTATCCAAAATTTGAGGAAATGTGTTTTTGAAACGTTGCTTGGGTTGTGCGGCCCGTTAAGGATAAGCAAAGCATATTTCTCTACGAGCGAGTACTTCAGGAAGGATCCTTTTGTTGTTTGAAAATATTTATTTATTTATTTTTTTCCAAGAGCGACTAAATCTGGTTGGATCATGTGACTGTGACTTTCTGAAGTGAAAAAAAAAAATACATTTCTCAGCAAACTAACTACGAGTGAATTGAGTTTAAATTCTTATGGACTTAAGGATTACATGATCGGATTATGCATGTAGTTGGATAAAGCTGGAAAAAAAAGACTTGCTTCCTGAAAGGCCTGGCTAGATACATGGGGTGACGAGGGAGGCTGGCTGGCTGGCTGGCTGGCTGGCTGCAGGAGGATGTGTTAGCCTGGATGCTGCTACACTGCCTTGACTGAGATAGAGGAGGACTTGCTCAGATTACACGACTGCACTGCGAGGTGACTAAAGTGGTAATACGGAATGTTGCGTGAAGGGTCTGACTGGATTTTAAACATAACTTTGCTGTATGATGGCTTATTTTTGTACGAGCTTGACTGGTTTGCGAGTTTACTTCAATTTTCAAGGGAGAAGACTTATTTTGCGAGCGCCATCTCTGTGTTACGAAAGACTTCACACTTTAATGACTTAATAATAAGAGCATGATACTTTCTTTCATTATTTTGAGTATCCGTAGAATAATTTAATGGTCAAAATTAAAACTACACTCTCCAAAATATCTTAAATACTCCATTACTCATTGTTATATCCGTGTTGCCTTTTGCAGGTTATACTTCAGGCTTAAACTAGACCATTTTATTGTGTCTGAGAAGGAGTACGTAGCGGGGAAAGGGTTAAGTCGGATACGGAAGGTGCCGAATACTCGATTACTCCTTTTGATATCAGTGGTGCCTTCTCAACTGTACTCCAAGCGTACACCAGACCATTTTATGATGTAGGAGCAGGAAGACATGACGGTGAAAGGGTTAAATTAGATACAGACAGACAGACAGACAGATACAGACAACCTGACTGACCTACCTGAGTACATATCGCTTAAGTTAAAGAAAAAAAAAAGAAAAAGAAAAAAAACAGGTGACGATGACTCGGGTATAAATATAATAAAATACAAACAGACGACGACCAAAAAAAAAAAAAAAAAGAAA
>NC_087159.1:2940000-2942500 GCF_035594125.1 Scylla paramamosain | reverse complement strand
AAGGTGCACCAGAAGGGACGGACACTAAATAAACAGTAAAGAGAGAGAGAGAAGGAGAGGGAGAGGGAATACAAAAGAAGTGAAAAAAAATATGAAAAATTTAAATGCAGCGAGTAAAGCTTTGGTGGTGGTGGTGGTGGTGGTGGTGGCGGCGGCGGCTCTAGTACCGTACAGTTGGTAACAAGGAAACACTATTGACATCCTCAGTCTGGGACAAGTGTGAAGTATCGATCGATCTGAAGGGAGAGGCGACGAGATGGTAATGCTGGTGGTGGTGGTGGTGGTGGTGGTGATGGTGGTGGTGGTGATACTGGCGGTACAGAATTACGTTGCATTGGATTATGGCGACATCTAGTAAAGGTTATTGTGGTGGTGATGGTGATGATAGTGGTGGTGATAGTGGAGTTCATTGTGTCTGTCTTGTTTTGATGGTGTAGTTGTGGTGATGGTGGTGATGTAGAATGTGACCTCTTCTCTGTGTGTGTGTGTGTGTGTGTGTGTGTGTGTGTGTGTTTGTGTGTAAATGTGTGTGTGTGTGTGTGTTCTCTCATGTGTTAAGAAACATTTAGCCTCAATTACTTACCCTTGTCCCCTTTTTTCCTCCTCCTCTTTCCTCACACGATTCACCTTCTCCCTTTACCTCCCTCCTCTTCCCCCACCACCACCACCACCTCCTCATCCCCTCTCTAACCGTTCGTAATCTCGACCTCTCCTTGACTCTGCATTGTAAAGTGTTTTCATCGTCAGTTTTCATGTTAATCACGAAACTCTTAACGCAGGCGAGGCGTGTGTGTGTGTGTGTGTGTGTGTGTGTGTGTGAGGGAGGGAGGACAGGTGCCCGAAGATTTTAGGTGTAAAGTTGAAATTGCTCACTTCAGTTTCGGGCGGATCAGCAGAAGCGGCGTGGATGGGCGTGAAAAGGAAGAGAAGTAAAAAAGAGGGAGAGGAGTGGAGGAAGGCGGTAAAGAGGAAAAGCTAACCTGGGAGGGAGGAGTAGGAGCAGTAGGAAGTGTGGGGGGGTAGGGTGAGAAGGAGAACTGGACGAGAGAGAAGGAGGAGGAGGAGGAGGAGGAGGAGGAGGAGGAGGGCGAGGAGAAAGTGAACGAGCGGGAGATGGGATGCAAAAACATTAAAATTATCATAAGAAGTGGACGAAGAAGAACAACAACTACATCCAGAACAAGAACAAGGTGATAAAAAAAAAAGAAGAGGAAGAAGAAGAAGAAGAAGAAGAAGAAGAAGAAACACAAAAAAAAACTAACCCAGATAAAGAAGAAAACCAAACCGAACCAGAAAGAAAAAAACACCAGCATTATTACCTAAAAAGAAAAAGGAAAAGAAGGAGAAGAAGAAAAAGAAGAAGAAGAGGAAGAAACACAACAAACACAAATACAAACCCACACAAAAGAAACCCAAACAGAAAAAAGAAAAAAAAAACAATAGCTTTATCCACAAGAACAAGTAGAAGGAGGAGGGGCAGAAGAACAGTGACCAAGAAAAGGAGGAAGAGGAGGCGCCGGGCGGAGAGAAGAGTGGCCTGCGGTAAGAAGAGAAGCTGGTAATGGTGAGGACATGTACTGGTTCCTGATCTTCTGAGCCTCCCTGATCCTGAAGTAGGCCTCTTACGGCGCCTGCGGGAGGAGGAAGGGAGAAGTGGACGGAAGGAAAGGGCAGAGTGACATGGGGGTGGAGGGAAACACTGGCAGGGGAAAGAAGGGGAAGGGGAACGGGGGTGCTTAAGGGAGGTTGAAGGAGAGAAAGATGTAGAGAAGGAATTACTGGACGCGAGGGAAATGGAATGAAGAAGCTGGTGAGGGATGAAGGGAGGAAAGGAAGGAAAGCTGGTGGATGGATCGATGGGTGGAGAGAAGAAAAATTTAGAGGGAGAAAGGAGTTTAAAAAGACTGGAAAAATACGAAGGTAGGGGGAAATAAAGGAGAAATTTGATAGCTTAATTTAAAAAGGACAAGTAATATAATCACTATCACTATTCTTCTCACAATCATCAAAGTCATCATCAGCATCAACATCAGCGAAAGTAAACTGAGCTGCAAAAACAAAACCCTCAGTGAACACACACACACACACACACACACACACACACACACACACACACACACACACACACACACACACACACACACACACACACACCATAGAGCAGAGGTCGTCTCGTCTCACTCACTCACTCACTCACTCACTCACTCACTTGCCTCGCCTCGCCTCGCCAGAATAAACACTGAAAAATGCATGTATAAATTTATCATGAATTCTTGATTTGCTGGAAATTATTTAAAAGAGAATTTTGCGTGGTAGAGCGAAAGGGCCAAGGTGGTGGTGGTGGTGGTGGCGGTGATGGTGGTGGTGATGATGGAGGGAGTTAGGTTGTAAGAAATTTAAACTACGGAAAACGGTCTCTGATTTATATGCATTTAACTTTTGATTACAGTTTTGATTAATGATGATCTTGAGTAGTAGTAGTAGCAGTAGTAGTAGTAGT
>NC_087159.1:2927500-2937500 GCF_035594125.1 Scylla paramamosain | reverse complement strand
TTTCTTTTGCAGTTAATTCCTCTCTTATCTACAAGCAACATAAGGAAGGCTCTAATTTATCCTTCGTGCATCGCTGTGTCCTTTTTTTTTCTCTCTCATTATCCTTGCTATTACTCCCTTCATGGCTCACTCTCCCTTTAGTCTTTTCCAGTTTCTTTTTAATGTTTTTTTATTATTATTATTATTATTATTATTATTATTATTATTATTATTATTCGTTTGATGAATGTGTAATCATTTTGAAGATGCGCATTTAGATTTGATTTTTTTCTTTTTTTTGGGGGGGTTGAGGGGTAGGGGTGGGTTGGAGGAGAGAGGGGAAGGAGAGGGGAGAGTGTGTGTTTCTGAAGACTGGTTTTTCTTTCGTGCAAATAATTATGTCTAGCTTCTACACTTCTTTATCTTTCTTTGTCTTTTTTTGTCTTCTTTTTTTTATTTTATTTTATTATTTTTTTTTATTTGTCCTTATCTCTCCATCCTTGTCGTCTTCATTATCTTCCTCCTCCTCCTCCTCCTCCTCCTCCTCCTCCTCCTCTTACTCGTGTTAATCATTATATTGCAATTCTTTCTTTCTTTCTTTCTTTCCTTTCTTTCTTTCTTTCTTTCTTCTCCCATCTCCTCTTCTTTTCATCGTTTTCATTTTTTTTATCATATTCCGTCTTAGCTTCTTTAAATATTTATCATTTATTTTCATTCTTTTGTTTTCCTATTGATTGTCTTAGTTTCCATAATAATTTCCTTCTACATCATTATTTTTTCCCTTAAACTCCCTTCTACTGTTGTTGTTGTTGTTGTTGTTGTTCTACTTCATCATCATCATCATCATCTTCTTCTTCTTCTTCTTTCCCTCCTCCTCCTCCTCCTCCTCCTCCTCCTCCTCCTCCTCCTCCTCCTCCTCCTCCTCCTCCTCCTCCAGCAGCACCACCAGCATTTCCACGGGCGACTGTCCTTTTCGTCAGCGTGGAGGAGCCGCGGAGAATAGGAGCCACCAAGGCCTTTGTGTGGCGCTGATTGTCTCTCCGCCGTCACCTGCGTCAGCGAGGGATAGGCTGGCTCTCTCTCTCTCTCTCTCTCTCTCTCTCTCTCTCTCTCTCTCTCTCTCTCTCTCTCTCTCTCTCTCTCTCTCTCTCTCTCTCTGTTTTTCTTTATTTTCTTTTACAATGATTGTTTTTTTTTTATTATTATTATTCCTTTCTCTGTTTCATGTATTGCTTATTTTTTTATTATTTTTTTTTATTTTTATGATTCTCTCTCTCTCTCTCTCTCTCTCTCTCTCTCTCTCTCTCTCTCTCTCTCTCTCTCTCTCTCTCTCTCTCTCTCTCTCTCTCTCTCTCATATTATTTAAACTTTCCTCAATTTATTCACTCCAGCGTTTTTATTTCTCTTTCTCTTTCTCTCTGTTCTTTCTATCATTCTTTCTTTACGCCATCTTATCAATTCCACCTTTTATTTATATTTGATTACATGTTCGTCTTTCCCAACCATCCATCCGTCAGCTTCAAATTTTTAATCATTATTTGTCATATTTTGTTTTCCCTATCTCTGTCTCTGTGTTTGGTCTCCGTGTGTCTCTTGTCTTCCCTGGGCAGGCAGTGAGCTGTGTATATAATTCATGTGCGAAGCTACACCGGGTCTTATAATGCCTCACATCTTGCTCATCTCCCCCCTACCCCTACCCCCTCCTTATCTTGTCTTGTCGCTGTAAAATATTGTAAAAAGTAAATGATGGAACCTGTCGTATTAGAAGAGTGAGGAGTTTTCCTTAATTCAGCGTTGATTTTTGGCTCATTTTCGTTCGTTTATCGTGTGTGTGTGTGTGTGTGTGTGTGTTTTATAAGTAGTCGGATTGGTTTGGTAGGTAGGTGAGGTGGTGGTGGTGGTGGTGGTGGTGGTGGTGGTGCAGGGGCTAGAGAGACAGGGGGGACGAGGTGGAGGAGGAGGCAAGAAAAAATGTGGTTTCTGTATTTTTTTTTTCAGCTTGTAGTTTTATGTACTTGATTATCATTATCATCATTATCATCATCATTGTGGAGGAGAAGAAGAAAAGGATGATGACCTTTGTGTGTGTGTGTGTGTGTGTGTGTGTGTGTGTGTGTGTGTGTATGTATGTGTCGTTCCTCTATTTTTGTCACACCTCCTCCTCCTCCTCCCTCCCTTTCTTCAGCCTTTGTCCCCTCGGCGTCCTCCACTGTCTCTTTGTCCTCACTCTGTTTTCTCCATTGTTTCCTTGCTCTCCTTCTCCTCCTCCTCCTCCTCCTCCGTCAACTTTTTCCTCACCTTTCTTCCGATCCCACTTCAGCTCAATATATTTCCCTTCCATTCACAGACACTATTTTTCTCCTTTTCTTTTCTTCCCCTTTTTGTTCACATGCATATTTATTTCATCCTTCGGTACACAGTTCTCGTGTCGTCACCTCCTCATTCTAAGCTCCTTCATTTCCTTTCCCTGTGTGTCCCATTCTCCTCCCTTTTGATTAGTCACACTCTTTTCCTCTCCCTCTTGAACCCTGCTAGCCCTCCTCCTCCTCCTCCTCCTCCTCCTCCCTTTATATCGAGATGGAGATAACAAGTAACGCTTCACTTATGTTTGTTTACCCGACCATATCCTGGCCTGTTCTGGTGTTTTGTCAACGTCCCCATGTCGGCCGCTTCTCATTTGCCTCCCCACCGTCACCCCAAAGAAGTGGTCGCGTGAGGTGTTGGTGCTCCTAGCGATGACAACCACTGATCTGCGTCGCGTGGGTTCGCAGGGAAGAGGGAAAGTCCTGGTGTTGGTTAAGGTGTTGAGGGGATGTTTGGGTCGAGGTACGGGTTTTTAAGGGTGGGTTTATGCAGTTTAGGGAAAGTGAGAGGTGGTGAAAGCTGGAGGTGAGTAAAGATTGTCTCTGGTATGTCTGATGGATTCTTCGTGCACCTTCCCCTCGTTTTCTTTATGTGGTGGTGTTGTGTTCTTGTATTTGTGGTCTTGGGTGTCTGAAGGGATTGATGGTGGTAGTGAGAGGTGTTTGAGAAGGAGGTTTGAGTGTTGGTTTATTTTTTTAAGGCTGTGGTGGTGTTTTAGGGATGTAAAGGAGAGGAGTAAGTTAACGGCAGTCTTTTATTTTATTTATTTTTTATTATTTTATTTACTCATTTATTTTTTGTTTCATTTTATTTTATTTATTTATTTTTTTAGTGCACTGCCATTGTAAGTGGTGGTTATGATGCAACAGGAAGGTAGCGGAGGCTGCTAGGAGGAGATTTAAGCTCTATTATTTGATCAGATCTTTTGAGACACACACACACACACACACACACACACACACACACACACACACACACACACACACACACACACACACACACACACACAGGACACCCCGCTATCTCTACCCCAGCGGCCCTTCCCGACAGCCTGTGTACCACCGCCCCTTTCCCTTCCTCCTCCCAGGGGTTCCGTCAGACTTTCTGCTTGCCTTCCATCTCCCCTGGGGCTGCTCCCATGGCCACGGCCGCCCCTCATGGCTACCCCGGCCTCTTCTCCTTCTCTCCCTCCTTCTCTCTTCCTCCTCCCCTCCCGGCGTGGACAAAGGCTTTCCGGCTCATGATAACAGCCGTCTGGGAGAAGGATCGCCCTCCGCCTTTCACGATCACCCTTAAAAATGCTATCGCCTTTTGTTGTGGACACCGCTAATGGCCGACGATCGAAGCCGGCGTCCATTCCTTTTCCCGGAGGGCTAGTTGGCATTCATTCTATTAAGGAAAGGGTTAAAAAATGGCACAAGAACGGCGACTGGAGTTTGGGGAAGAGAAGGCGAGGCAGGGGGCGAGGAGGGGCGTGTGGAGGGGGATAGGGGTGGACGGGCCAGGAACAGAATAAGAGAGAGCCTGGATTTGTTCACTGATTGGGTTTCTCAGGAGTTTATGATGTATTACCACACACACACACACACACACACACACACACACACACACACACACACACACACACACACACACACCAATCAGATATCCTTTTAAGTCAGTTGTGCAGTCAGGCAGTCAAACAAATGTCCCTTGGTGCATTCTATCCTGTTCTTCCACACGTAGTTTACCCTCAAAATCACCCAGTTGAGCAGATCCCCCCATTGGTCCCCCTGGCATCAGTTCCTCCTGCGTAATTGTATTTAATCCAAACCCAGCCAATCACCGCGGGGTCTTAACACTCAAGCAGACAGTTTAAAATTCTTGCAGACAATCAGATAACTAGATTGTGAGTCTCGCGTCCCTTGAAAGCCAAATTAGACAACCGGTCAACCGAACGCCGCCGCATGCAACTCGGCAACCCAGGAGCCAACAACCGAGACACAGAATCCGGTAACCAAGCGGCCATTAAGCAACCATGAACCTCCGCTTCTCGACCACTAACCAAACAGTCTACCACCCCAACCACTAACCACGTAACTATCTACATAACCTTCCAATCAACCAGTCAGCCAGTCAGCCAGCTAAGCACCAGGCACGGTACCGGTTCCTCTCTCTCTCTCTCTCTCTCTCTCTCTGTCCCGTACCTCCTTGGCCCCCTTTCATCTCCGCCAGCCCTCTCATCTCTGGGATCAAACCTTTTTGTGTTTAAATGCCTTTGTGTTTACTTTTTTCTGAGCTCCTGGATCGGTAGAGGGAAGCATTGTGGGTTGTTTGTCGCAAATGTATTAATAGGGAGAGTCTCATGCTGTGTGTCTGTGAGAGAGAGAGAGAGAGAGAGAGAGAGAGAGAGAGAGAGGGTGAATAGAATAAGGATTGCAAGGTTAAAATCTAAGGAAGAAAAAAATTAGTAATAAATGGTACAAAAAATATAAACGTTTAAAAATCACACATAAAAGGAAATGAAGAAAGATAAGAAAAACAAATTGAGGAAACACACTAGCTAAAAACATGGACAGAGAGAGAGAGAGAGAGAGAGAGAGAGAGAGAGAGAGAGAGAGAGAGAGAGAGAGAGAGAGAGAGAGAGAGAGAGAGACGTATCATTAAACTTAAACAGACGAATTTCAAATCCTGCTGCTGCTGCTGCTGCTGCTGCTGTTGCTCCCTCAAAGAATAATAATAATTGCAAAACACTCGTCTCTCTAACTTTTTTTTCTTTTATCTTTTTTTTTTTTTTTTGTGTCCAATCTTGATCTAGCTGCTGGATATACTTTTTATTTTCATCTACTTTTTTTTTTTTCAGCCATCCCTCGCGCGCGTTGATGCTCCCTTGTATCAATATCGGCGATAGATAAAGACTAGGGGCAGGAAGGGTGGGGAGTTTGGGGGGAGCCAGGGAGGTGGGTAAAGGGTTGGCCGAGTTGGGGAGGGGTAAGGGAGCCAGAGGGGGTAGTAAGGGATTCAACTCGTATATAACTAGCTAATCGCCGCCACTTTATTTATTGTTTTTAATCCCGACTCGCCACGACTGTATACATCAGACCTAACTACGCCATTATCCAAAATTTAATGAAGCCAAGTCGTGTCCTGCGGCGCCTACGATTTTTTTTTTTTTCTTTTTTCCGCTCGCTCTCTCTTTTTTTTTTTTCTTACCTGACGAAGAAGAAGGAGGAGGAGGAGGAGGAGGAGGAGGACGCGCCCCTAGCTTTTGAGGGGACAGGACAGGGTTTTTTTCTTTTTTTTCTTTTTTTTTATCCTATCCTGTCTTCATCTCATCTCTCTCTCTCTCTCTCTCTCTCTCTCTCTCTCTCTCTCTCTCTCTCTCTCTCTCTCTCTCTCTCTCTCTCTCTCTCTCTCTCTCTCTCTTCCCTACATTTGCCTGAGGTCATTTTTTTTCTTTTTTTTTAATGTTTTCCGTAATCTTTCTTTTCCTCTGCCTATTTTCCTGTTCTTCCCTTTTTTTCTTCTTTTTTTTAATTGTCTACATTCTTTCCTACCTATCTTCGTTTCTTCCTTTCTCCCTTCCTTCCTTCTTCCTTTCCTTTCCTTCCTCTTTCCATCACTTATTGGTTTCTTGTGATATTACTTTTTTAATGAAGGTTATTATTACCATTATTATTATTATTATTATTATTATTATTATTATTATTATTATTATTATTATTATTATTATTATTAATAATTATATTCTTTTCCTTTACAGGTATGATGCTGTTACAACTCAACATCATCATTCTCTCTCTCTCTCTCTCTCTCTCTCTCTCTCTCTCTCTCTCTCTCTCTCTCTCTCTCTCTCTCTCTCTCTCTCTCTCTCTCTCTCTCTCTCTCTCTCTCTCTCTCTCTCTCTCTCTCACGTTCAAGAGTTATTACACCAAGGTATGTACACATTTTTGTTCTCTCTCTCTCGTCTTTTCCTTCATTAATTTAGAGCAACACCTGGATTCTTCTTGCTCTTCTCGTCACTCACCACTCGACGCTCGCCACTCGCCAACAGCTTCACGTCCTGCATTCCTGGCGCGATCTGACTCATCCATCTTACATACTACATCTTGTCTACTTTCTTATTTATCAAGTTTTCTCATTGTCTCTTGTCCTTTCTCGTTTTCTTTTTTGTCTTTATTTCCGATTTCTTTCGTTTTTTCGTGTTCTTGTTCTTGTTCTTGTTCGTCTTCCTCTCCTCCTCCTATGTTTTACTGTCCGTCTCTTGTCCTTTAGTTAGAAGGAGCTGCCAAACAACCTTGCTGGGGCCTAAAGGTCTGTTGCTGTCCAGTTTTTATTTGTAATCGTGTGTAATCCTCCTCCTCCTCCTCCTCTTCCTCCTCCTCCGGTCTTCAGTCAGCCAAACCCTTTTATCTCCAGTCTTATTTCTATTATTATTACTTTATTTTTTTCCCTTCACGTCTGGATTTTGCTTTTATTTTACGTCGTCTTGCTTCGGTTATCTTTATCACGTCGCTCCGTTTTTTTTTTTCTTCCCCTCACTCATGGCGGGAAAAAAACGTTTCGGTGGATTAACGTTAACGGTTATGTCAATATTTATCGCGACGTTGAGTGCTTAGGTTCAATTCTTCTCAGTTTTCTTTTTATTATTATTATCTGGTTTTCTTTTTTTTTCGTTGTCTTTCTTATCTCTCTCTCTACGTGCCCATGGTGGTTAAGGAATTACAAAGTGCGTCTGGTGTCTATTATCACTTGTGCACTCGTAAATTAGTGTTTTTTTTTTTTTTTCACCTCCTGGACTTGTCTTTTTTTTGTATTTACTTTTTTTTATATATGATTTTCTTCAGTGACCCCCCTTTTTTTTCTATCAATTTACAAGTACAGGTTCATATTTTAATTTACTTTCATCACCTGTGCTCTTCCCATTTTCTTCCATGTACGTAGATTTTTCTTTTCATTTTCTTTTCTTATTTTGCATGTTTTGATTCTTTTTTTATAACAATATTCCAAAGACAACTACACACACACACACACACACACACACACACACACACACACACACACACACACACACACACACACACACACACACACACACACACACACACACACACATTCTAACTAACATTCATCACCTCATACACTTACCCCCATTTTCCTATCAACACATTTTAACACCTTTTCAATCCAAACACTAACAACATACATCAGTCTTCCACATACAACATTCCCCATTTTCCTCCCCACACATCAACACCTCTCCCATCCAAACATCAACAAACACCACTCCTCCACCCAGCTAAGACGATTCACCCCTCACGCCTTTGCGCTAAGTCCACTCTTTTGACCCTTGGAGGCGAAGGAGAACGAGGAGCAGAGGAAGAGGAGGAGGAGGAGGAGGAGGAGTCAATAAAAACTCCAACACAAGCCTTAGTAATTTAAAGATCAGCCGTGATGAATTTGTACCCAATACTTCGATGTCAGGAGAGGCGCAACATTAAGTTCATCTGGCCTCTTAATTTTCACTAGGCCAGTCACTCCAGCGGGGAAAGAAGAGGAGGAGAAGGAGGAGGAGGAAGAGGAATAAGAGGACTTGTCAGACTCAAAGCAGGAAGTTCTTAGCGTGTAACCAGTATGTTGAAAAAAAAAAAAGACGAGAGAGAAATAAGAAAGAAGGAAAAATGCTAGCGATGATATTGTATAATGGCTGGGAAGTGAAAAAGAGTTGCTGGAACGAGGTATTTCATATTTTTTCTTGCTGGGGAAGGAGGAGGAAGAGGAAGAGAAGTGTGGGGATAAGGCAGGGGAATGAGGAGAGGGGAAGAAGTGAGTGGAGATAGAGAAAAGATTGGGAAATGTAAGACAGAAGAAGAGGGGAAGAAGAATAGAGAGAGTGTTCAAATAGGGAAGAATGAAACTAAAGGAGAGGAGAAGGGAAGGGAGCAATGTAGTGAAGAAGAGGAAGGGTAAGGGAGAGGAAAAGGAGAGGAGAGAGGAGCATTCTAGTGAGGAAGAGGAAGGGTAAAGAAGAGGAAAAAGGAGAGAAGAAGGGAATAGTTAGAGGATGAAAGAGAAGATAAAGGGGAAAGAGAGAGAAGCCTGGGAGGAAAGACAAGGGCTGGAGGAAAGAATGGAGGGAAAATAGGGTCGCCAGGTAACATGATGTAAGGGAAAAAGGGGAAGTGGGAAATGGGGGTGTTAGGGATTTGTTTTCCACCCCCCCCTTATTCCCTCGCCTGGCATCGTGTGGGGGGCGGCGATCCCTCCTCCATCAGGTCAGGTTAACGGTAATGGTCGCGTTGTGTTAACTAATGGCTGGGATGTCATTAGTGTTGAGGCTGCGGTGGTGGTGGTGGTGGTGGTGGTGGTGGTAGTGATGGTGGTGCTGGTGGTGTGTATTTAGGGTCTTGTCAGTTTTGCTTTTTTTTTTTTTTCCTCGTTTTCCTTATTTTTTTCTGTTTTCTGTTTTTTTTTTGTTTCTCATTTTTCTCTTCATTTTCCTTATCATCTTCTTTCCCTTCAACGTTATTTTTATCATTATCTTTATTTACTTCTTTTTTGCTCTTATTGTTCGTATTTTTATGTTTATTTTTGCTTACCATTCTCATCACCATCATCATCATCGTCAACACCACCACCACCATCAATTTTCCTTTCCATTCTTATTAATATTCGTACTTTTCTCTCTCACATCAGTACACTTCCTTCCTGCCCTTCCCTCCTCCCCCTCCCTCCCTCCCTCCCCCCACCTCCCCGTGCCATGCCGTGCCTGGAAATTCGTGGCACGTATTTGATTTCGTGCAAAAAAAAACGTTTCTCTCTTTGCATGTATGACTCTCTCTCTCTCTCTCTCTCTCTCTCTCTCTCTCTCTCTCTCTCTCTCTCTCTCTCTCTCTCTCTCTCTCTCTCTCTCTCTCTCTCTCTCTCTCTCTCTCTCTCTCTCTCTCTCTCTCTCTCTCTCTCTCTCTCTCTCTCTCTCTCTCTCTCTCTCTCTCTCTCTCTCTCTCTCTCTCTCTCTACTGTTGTTATTGCTACCAGAGAAGGAGAAGAAGAAAGAAGTAGACACGAGGAAGAATAAAAATGAGGATATAGAAGAAAAATTATACATAGGAAAGAAGAGAAGAATAGGAAAAAGAAAATAGACATAGAGGAAAATAGAAGAAAGGGGAAACTAAAGGAGGGAGAAGAGGAAAGCGGAAATAGACTTAAAGGAGAAGACTAAAGACGAAGGGAGAAATAAAAGGAAAAGGGAAGAGGAGGAAGACTAAAGGGAAAAAAAGAAGAGGAGAGAGGAAAGTGAGGACAGGAGAGAAAAAAATAACTCACAAAGAAAGTAGAAAAGGAAAACTAGAGACGAAAGGAGAAGAAGAAAGAAGAAGCAGCCACAGAGGAGAAGGAAAAGAGAGAAAAAAATAAGGAAGAAGAAGAGGATGAAAGAGAAATCAGGCACAGAAGAGAAGGAGGAAGGAGAAGAGAAAAAAAGCAGCAGCCACAGAGAAGAAAAAAAGAGAAAAGAAAGAAGAAGAAGAAGAGGATGAAAGAGAAATCAGGCACAGAAGAGAAGGAGGAAGGAGAAGAGGAAGGAGAAATCAGGCACAGAACAGGAGGAGGAAGAAGAAGAGGAAAGAGGTATCAAGCACAGAGGAGGAGGAGAAAGAGGAAGAGAAGAGGCGCAGGA
>NC_087159.1:2857500-2925000 GCF_035594125.1 Scylla paramamosain | reverse complement strand
AGAAAAAAAGGGCCGCGCACACACATACACACACACACACACACACACACACACACACACACACACACACACACACACACACACACACACACACACACACACATCAAAGCTAGTCACCAGGGCCGAGAAAGGAGCGGCGTTCATCACCTCTTCACTGCTTAGGGCGAACTGAAGGCAAGGCAATAATTATCTACTTAAAATAATCTGCCACGTAAATGAGAGAGAGAGAGAGAGAGAGAGAGAGAGAGAGAGAGAGAGAGAGAGAGAGAGAGAGAGGGGGGGGTGGAGAAACGAACCGAAGGAGGAGTTAAAGGAGCGGAAGGAAGAATCGGGGGGTCAGTGGGAGGGGGCGGGAGAAGAAGAGTAATAGGTTGAGGAGAATGAGGACAAATAGGAGGATTAGGGAAAGATAGAAGGAGGAAGAGAAGGAGGAATACGAAAAGTAGGAAGAGAAGTAGTGGGATGAGGAGAATTTGGGGAAATGAAGATAACTTGTTTGAATAAAAGGAAGGAGGAAGGAGAGGAGGGAATAAAAAAAGGAAAAGAGGGAGAGAAATGCAAGTAGGAAGAGGAGAAGGAGGAGGAAGAGGAAATGTAGGAAGATAATGGAGAAAAGGTGAGGAAAAATTGCCAAAATGAAAATATAACGGGGTTCAATAAAAAGATGAATAAGTGAGGAAGAAAAGAAGAAATGAAAAATGGAAAGAAAAACATGAAGAATAAGGAGAGAGAGAGAGAGAGAGAGAGAGAGAGAGAGAGAGAGAGAGGGGAATAAGGAAATGAAGATAACTCGTTTGAATAAAAAGACGAACGAGGAGAGAAGTTGGCGAGGAGAGAGTGAGAGGGAGTAAGAGAGAGAGAGAGAGAGAGAGAGGGAGGGAGAGACGACATGCAAGTAATAGTGCTTATAAATGTCCACTAGCACCCATTTCCCCAGCACTAAGATTAATAAACACTCGTCTTTATTTGGTCATGCCTTACCGCCGTGCTGAAGATTCAAAGCATTTTATTCCTCCCTGTAACTCGACAATAAGCATTATGACTATCATTACCCGGCAGCCCATGTGTTTCCATTGCCGGGCCGGGGCGGGGCGGGGCAGGGAAGGGGCGGGGAAGGAGCAGGGGGATTGTGTGAGGTGGGTTAAGGAAGGGAGGAGTGAGATGGGGTAGGGAGTAGTAGAGGATGGGAAGGGAAGGGAGGGGAGTAATAGGTTAGGACAGAACTGGAGGACTTTTGGTAGGGAGTGAGGGAAAGGGAAGGGAGGGGAAGGGAGGACCGAAGGGCTGGCGTGTAGGTCCCTCGCCATTTCCCACATTAATTCTCATATCATTAAAGGTGTAGCAGCCAGCGTGGCGCGGACTAACACACACACACACACACACACACACACACACACACACACACACACACACACACACACACACACACACACACACACACACACACACACACACACAGTACCATACATAAACGCACGCACGCTCACATACACGCACCATTTTTGTTTATATATAATTATCACCTCCACCTCGATCCTGTCAACTCCATAACCCGTCACATCACTGGAATATATATCTGGGATAAACACTGGATGTGATAATGTGTTTGTCTGCCTCGCGTGATGATTGGCGGGATCAATACAGCGTGTCAGGGGCGAGTGGGGGAGGCTTGGGGGCTACACCTGGCGCCCTGGGAAGCCCTCTGATCATGGGAACTTAACTTGGGGACTACAGGATGACGGGGATGACGGGTGAGGACGTGAGTGAGACAAATGGGGAGTCTGAGGGTACCAGGAGTCGTCAGAAGTGGTCGTGGTGAGGTGGTGAGTGAGACAGGTGTGTACTGGTAGGCAGGGAGTCGAGAAAGTGATGAGGGAGTAACTTAGGGGCTTCAGGATGACGAGTGGAGAGACGAGGGAAGCGAATGGGGAGTCTAAAGGTACTGGGGATCGTCAGGAGTGGTCGTGGTGAGGTCGTACGGCAATCAGGTGTGCAGAGAAAAGTGTATTGGAGGGTTGGAAGTCAAAAGGGTGATGAGGAAGTAATCTGGGGACTCTTGAATGTCTGGTAGAGAGTCAGAGGGAAACAGAAGTCGTCAGGATTGGTCGTGGGGAGGTCGTGAGGCAATCAGGTGTGCACTGGAAGGTGTATTGGGAGGTAGGAAGTCCTGGGGGGTGATGGGGAGTTGTTCAGAAGCCTAAACGGTTACCTGGCGTCCTTTGGGGAGGGGCGAAGGTCCCTGTGGCGTGTTCGGCACCTCATTAGTGTGTGTCCGCCGCTGCCGCTGTACAGGGGATTCGTGTGAGCCTCTTGTAATACACGTGTGTGTGTGTGTGTGTGTGTGTGTGTGTGTGTGTGTGTGTGGCACGGCAGAACTTAGGCTGGTGTGCTACCTAATGTTTTTATTATTGATCCTTGTTGCTCTTTGTGCCTCTACCAATGACGCATTAGTTACGATAGTAGTGGTAGTAGTAGTAGTAGTAGTAGTAGTAGTAGTAACTATCACTTTTTATAACCAAAAAACAATGGCACCACATAAAACCACAAAACCATCAGTACTTCACAATGCCTTTATCACACGGAACAATAGGGACGTGAATACAAGAAAAGAAATATATAGTTAACTTAACCTTGCACACAGACTGACACTCCCCATCTCCTCTGAGCCTCGCAACACATTCCCACCACCACCACCACCACCACCACCACCACCACCACCACCTCTAGTCCTCCCACTGCACTCAGACATTTCTCCAAACACTGCCTAGCGTCTCTCAGCCTCGTGGTGAAGCCTAAGACAAATTTACCTGCTACGAGGAACAATCCGAGCATCTAGAGAGAGAGAGAGAGAGAGAGAGAGAGAGAGAGAGAGAGAGAGAGAGAGAGAGAGAGAGAGAGAGAGAGAGAATTCTGCACCGCCTTGTGACGTAGGTTAGCGGTGCATGGCGGGACCAGAATGTTGCCTCTTAAGGTCGACCTTCCCCTTGGTCTGCATAGAGAACCCACACCTTCAGGAGGGAGAGGGAAGGCGTCTATTACGTTATTGGCTCCCCGGTTCCTGGTGCTCATGAAGGGTTAATTATGGCACTGTATGCAGGGGCGTGCAGGAGGAGGAGGAGCAGCAGCAGGAGGAGGAGGAGGAGCAGGAAGAGGAGGAGGGTAATAGTGAAAGGTTAGGTCGGTTTCAGGGAGAGTAAGAGAAGGGAATATTACGGAAGACAATGGAAGGAAAGGCAAGAAGGAGGAAGAGGAGGAAAGGAAAGGAAAGGAAAGGAGGAGGATATATAAAGACAATGTTAGGTTAAGGAAAAGTACGAGAATGAAATGTAATGAACGGAGAGGAGGAGAAAAGGAAAATTATCTAGGAAAGGTAAGAAAGGGGCAAGTGAAGAAAGAAGAACTAAAGAAGAAAAGTGAAAAAGAAGGAGAAGAAGGAATTTAGTACAGAAGTAAGAGAAAGAGAAGACAAAAGGAGGATAAATAAATAAAAGACGAAGGAAAAACTAGGAATGTGCAGGAGAAAACAAAATAAGATGAAGAGAACAAGAATGAAGAACAAAAAAGAAAAGAAAGAAAGAAAGAAAGAAAGAAGAAAAGAGACGTTAGCTCAAAAGAAAACGTAAAACACGGAGATACAACTGAAAGGGAAGGACAAAGCAAGGGAGGAGGGACGAGCAGATAAAGGGAGAAGAAGAGAGAGGAGAGAGGTAACGGTGAATGAGTAAGAGAGGGAGCGATGCATATCAGGAAATGGGTAAAGACTGGTGCTGGTGATGCATAATGGAGGGGAGGCGCCGCCACTTGAAGGATGAGTGTGTGTTTGTTTTGATTTCTGGGAGGAAGGCACAAAAATAGCGGCTCTTAATGTGAGAAGGAGAAGTAGTGAAGTAAGTGATAGTGTAGAGGAAGGACGATAGAGAAGAAAGAGGAATAAAAACACTGAAAAGAGAAAAGATGAGGTTGTAAAGAATAAAGAGAATTAACTGATCATGTGTAGGAATTAGAGAGAGAGAGAGAGAGAGAGAGAGAGAGAGAGAGAGAGAGAGAGAGAGAGAGAGAGAGAGAGAGAGAGAGAGAGACTGTGAGAGGCCAAGGCACGGTACTTAAAAAACGATAAAGTCTCGTAGCGGAGGTGGACAGAGAGAGAGAGAGAGAGAGAGAGAGAGAAATAGATGCCTTATCACTTATGTATGTATGTATGAATGTATGTATGTATGTATATGTGTGTGTGTGAGTGTGTATGTGTGTAAGCTTTCCCACGCCTCTCCTCCCCCTCCCTTCCCCTCCCCTCACCTTCCCACCCACACCAGGCCTCCGAAGTGGTGACCGGTTTCTCTGGGTGTTCTTTAGCAGGGCACACAGCTTGGCGCGTCGTGTCTTGCCAGCCTCGCACACACTGACAAGCCCCAATTAGAGCACATACGAGTACACTTGCAGTTGTCGCCATTAGTCCGAGGTTCTAGTGAATGTGCGCGCCAGAAGAATGAATGAGAGTTGGTTAGGTTAGTTTAGGTTAGGTTAGGTTAGGTTATGCTAGGTTAGTTTGGTTAGGTTAGGTTAAGTGGGTTTGGCTTTTGTCTTTTGTTTCTCGTGTGTGTGTGTGTGTGTGTGTGTGTGTATGTGTGTGTGTGTGTGTGTAGAAGTATCTGTTTCTGTCTGTCTTTCTTTCGTTAGGATAATATTTTTTTTACCTCTTTCATCTCCCTCGTAATTTGTATTATAAGAAACGATTACATCTCTCTCTCTCTCTCTCTCTCTCTCTCTCTCTCTCTCTCTCTCTCTCTCTCTCTCTCTCTCTCTCTCTCTCTCTCTCTCTCTCTCTCTGCAGTGTTTCATTCTTATGCCAGTAACGCTTCGAGAATTCCACTTTAGCCGAGATAAGGTGTCCTGTGACCTTGTTTAGTGCGCAGGTGAGGTGAGATAAAGGCACTGGCGGGAGGAGGGTGCCTGACTATCTCTCTCTCTCTCTCTCTCTCTCTCTCTCTCTCTCTCTCTCTCTCTCTCTCTCTCTCTCTCTCTCTCTCTCTCTCTCTCTCTCTCTCTCTCTCTCTCTCTCTCTCTCTCTCTCTCTCTCTCTCTCTCTCTCTCTCTCTCTCTCCGTTCCTTCTGCAGTCGTGGTGGTGGTGGTGGTGGTGGTGGTATTTTATTTTATTTTATTTATTATTATTATTATTATTTTTTACTAATCCCGAGTCTCTCTTTATCCTTTTTTTTATCATTATCATCCTTACCTTGCCACCTCCACCAGTTCTCCTTCTCCTTCTTCCTCTTCCTCCTTTCCTTCGCCCTCGCCCCCCTTTTTTTTTTTTCTTTTTTTTTCATTTCTTTTCTTCAGAGTTTAACTTTTTCGTGTTTTTTTCCTCTTTCTTGTTTTTTTTTTTTTTTTGGTTTGATTTTCTCATCTTCTCATCTTCTTCCTCTCCTGCATCTTATTATTATATATTCTTCCTGGTTCTGTTACTCTTCTACTTCCTCCTCCTCCTCCTCCTCCTCCTCCTCCTCCTCCTCCTCCTCTTCCTTTATTCTCGTAAGTTTATCGAAACCGGCCTAATATGAAGTATATTATTAACTTCTATTACCATTCTTGTCCTCCTCCTCCTCCTTCTTCTCCTTCTCCTTCTCCTTCTCCTGCTCCTTCTCCTTCTTCTCCTTCTCCTTCTCCTCCTCCTCCTCGCCCTGCCTCAACCTCTCCACCACAACCGCCACCGCAGCCAAAACCACAACTTCTCCTCCTCCTCTTCCTCCTCCTCCTCCTCCTCCTTCTTCTCCTCCTCCTCCTCCTCCTCCTCCTCCTCCTCCTCCTCCTCCTCCTCCTCCTCCCGGGCACTGACCAGCCACGTTACGGGTATCAGGATTCTATTTGGGGCACATACGACCCGGCCATAAATTAATTGGTGCCATCAATTCCTAGGGCAGGTATTAGGAGGGGAGGGAGGCAGGTGGAGGGAGAATGGGGAGGGGGAGGTAATGGGAAGAAAAAGGTTTATGAGAAAGAAGGTGAAGAAGAAAAAAGTAAAGGAGAGGAGGGAAAATAGCATGTAAGGAAGGAAATGACGTATGGGAAGAAGGAAGAAGAAGAAAGAGAGAGGTGAAGGGAAACAGAAGGTAGATAGGTTAGAGAGAAGAAGAAGCAGAGGAAGTGGAAGCAAAGAGATAAGACTAATGGAAAGATTGAGAGGCGAACTGGGAGGAAAGGAAAGAACGGAGAAAAAGGAATTGGAGCAGGAGAAGGAAAAGATGCGAATGGAATTAGAGGAGAATGTGAAGAAGGAGAGAGAGAGAGAGAGAGAGAGAGAGAGAGAGAGAGAGAGAGAGAGAGAGAGAGAGAGAGAGAGAGAGGAAAATAAGCAGTTTTCAATTTTGGTGTTATTCTGATGATGTTTTCACGATCCTATGGTTTCTCTCTCTCTCTCTCTCTCTCTCTCTCTCTCTCTCTCTCTCTCTCTCTCTCTCTCTCTCTCTCTCTCTCTCTCTCTCTCTCTCTCTCACGTTAATCAATTAGTTATGTGGTTATGTCTCTCCCTCCTCCTCCTCCTCCTCCTCGTCCTCCTCCTCCCATACCATCTCCCTCACCACCCCTCCCCATCCCTCACCTCTATCTTACCTCACCCATTACTTCCCTTATTCCCCTTTATTATCTCTCTATACATCATTTCTTCCCACCTTTTGTTTTTCCCTTCATGTCTATTTCACTTCAGTTTCCCTGCACTCCACCTGTAATCTCCATTTCAACTTTTTTCCTCTTTTCTCCATGTGATTTTCCCTCCCCCTCTGCTGTACGTACACCTCCCCTCATCTCCTCTCACCTCCCCTCTCTCCAACAGCGCCGTTCGACCCGTAAGCTAATCAACCTTTATCTATTCGACCGCCAGGAATCCAAATCAGAGTTAATTTCAACCTAATCTCACCTACCCGCTCTTCCTATCTCCCCCTGTCTCCCCTTCAGCCTCCCCTCGTGTCCCTGTCCCCTCTCACTCTCTTTCCCCCTCTCCCTCTCTTTCTCCCTCTCTCACTCTCTTTCCCCCCTCTCCCTCTCTTTCTCCCTCTCTCACTCTCTCTCTCTCCACTTTCACTCTCCTATATCTCTCTAAACTATTCCCATCCACCTCCTATTCAATTTCAACCTATGACTTTGCTTCCCACTCCGCCCCTCTTATCCTCGCCTGACTAACGGAGTTTTTTGCTGTTTGAAGTTATTAATGTATGATAGGCCCGTGTGTGTGTGTGTGTGTGTGTGTGTGTTTACATATTTACAGTTCCTCGTATTTGTTGACGAGATGAATCAGCCACCTGCCTTAATTAACGGGAGGGGCACAGGTGGGGAGGGAGGTGGGGTTGTGGAGGAGTCAGGGAGGGTGTGTGTGTGTGGAGGGGTGGAGGTTGGGGGGTATAAAGACGAGGAGGAAATGAAAGATTGGAAAAAGAAGGTGAATGATACGGAATAGGAAACATCTTTTTCTAGACTTCCTTATTTTTTATCTTTTTCCTTCTTTTCTTCCTTGTTTTTATTTGTGCTTGCTTCCACAGTCTGTCTCTCCTTCTGTTTGTTTCCTTATCTGCCTTTCTATCTATCTATTTCTCCATTTATCTCCCCGTTTTTGCCTGTGCCTCTCTTTCCTTCTCTCTATATCTCCCTTCCCCCATATCATACCAAATCTTCGTTATCCCTTCCCATTTCAACCCTCCCTCCCTCCCTCCCTCCCTCCCTCATGGCCCCTTCATTCCCTCCCTTCCCTTAAAATGCATGTTTGCCTCAGAATAAAGTACAGTTTGGTAGATTTATTCCCACGCGCCGCCGGATCCATGAATTGAAATGTGTGCAATGATTAATTTGATTGTGGTGGTGGTGGTGGTGGTGGTGGTGGTGGTGGTGGTGGTGGTGGTGGTGGTGGTAGTAGTGGGATCTCCCTATGTGTGTGGCTTGTATCTCCGTCTGTCCGCCTGTCTGTTTGGCTCCTGTGTGTATGTAGGAGGGGCCATGTGTGTGTGTGTGTGTGTGTGTGTGTGTGTGTGTGTTTTGCCTTCACTCCTCGTCCTTTTCCTGTGTTTCTGTTCAATGTTTTGTTTGTTAGATCGGTTCAACATGGCGGCGTGTGCGTGTAAAGTGTGTTTTTGTTGTTGATGTGTGGACCATTTATACTAGTACATTCTCTCTCTCTCTCTCTCTCTCTCTCTCTCTCTCTCTCTCTCTCTCTCTCTCTCTCTCTCTCTCTCTCTCTCACAACTGACCCTCGCAACTCGCTAAAGTTTAAATCTAATCCAACTTTACCCACACAGCAGGAACAGAACAGCGTATTGCCTACCTACACACACACACACACACACACACACACACACACACACACACACACACACACACACACACACACACACACACACACACACACACACACACACACACACCTGACCTTTCCTTCTCTTTTTCGGCCCTTTAACCATCTTTATACACTCCTCACCTGTCTAACCCTTTTTTCTCCCCCTTTTTTATAACTCGTTTCGTACCTCATCACTTTTTTTCTAGTTTTTAATGTTTTTTTTTATCCTCTCGTGTCCTTCTGTCTGTCTCTGTCCATGCCTGTTGTTTACGTGCCTGTCCAGTCTTGCATTGTATCCTCCTGTTTGGTGGCGGTGGTGGTGGTGGTGGTCTTGGTGGTGATGGTGATGGTCAGACAGCTCTCTACATTATGCTCTCATCGCTGCCCCTTATACACTGATCCATTCACAACATTAGAAGGAGCTGAGTTGATTGGTCCAAGCGAGGCAGGTTCAGCTCCTCCTCCTTCTCCTTCTCGTTAATTGATGTCTCCGCTGAGCACACACACAAAAAAAGAAAAAGGTTTAATTAATGTGTAAAATAAAAAAAGAAAATGGTCTCCCCTCCCCTCTCCCCAAGTCTGATGCGCGCTCTACATAGTGTGTTCGTGTGTTTGCACCAGGTTGTTATTGTTGCCTCGCCCGCTCCTCCGCTGTGTAAATGAGTTATGGTGAGTGTATATGATTGACTGGTTCATCTCTTATACAGCTTGGTGTTAGAGGAGAGACGCGCAACTTTACTCTTTTGCTCTCCTTCTCTCTCTCTCTCTCTCTCTCTCTCTCTCTCTCTCTCTCTCTCTCTCTCTCTCTCTCTCTCTCTCTCTCTCCCACGTTGCTTCTTTTGTACAGCTTGGTGTTAGTGGAGAGACAGGCTGCTCAACTCTCACTCTCTCTCTCTCTCTCTCTCTCTCTCTCTCTCTCTCTCTCTCTCTCTCTCTCTCTCTCTCTCTCTCTCTCTCTCTCTCTCTCTCTCTCTCTCTTATATCACTCTTCATCACTCTTTCTCGATGGATGGGCAGCTTTTTTTTTTCTCTCTCTCTTTTTCTTAACGCAGTCGTCTCTTTCTCTCCATTGCTTTTTTTGTACAGTGGATAGACAGCTCATTCACTCACTTACTCTCTGCCCTTGCTCACTCTCTCCCACTCCTCACCTGCCGTGACACACCTGTTTTAATTACCTTGCCTCACCTGCCACTAATGATGATACTCGCGTACCTGCACACCTCCAATTACGAGTATTTCTCTCCCGCCCACCTGGTCTCTGCTGCCCTCCCTAGCAATCCAGACGCCCTCCTCTCCCGCCTCGCCCGCCCCACCCGCACACCTGTCTCCCCAAAATCCAGCCTTGTCGTCCACTTCTTCATGTTTAAGGTGACTACCGGATTGGCTGCCTCATAAACTGCCCCCTCGGATTCTATAAGTCTGGATTCATTTTTCTTCAGTAATCATGAAGGGCAGTTTATCCGACCCTTCCTCCCTTTCTCTTCCTTCTCTCCCTCTCTTCCTTCATCCGTTCGTTTTTCTTGTGTTTGTTAGTTTATTCATCCCTTCCTCTCTCTCTCTCTCTCTCTCTCTCTCTCTCTCTCTCTCTCTCTCTCTCTCTCTCTCTCTCTCTCTTCTTTCCTTCGTTCTTCTTGTCCTTCTCAGTTTATTCGATCCTTATTTCCTTTTTTTTTCTCCCTTCCTTGGTTCTTCTTCATATCTTCTCTTTTACCTTCTTCTTCTTCTTCTTCTTCTTCTTCTTCTTCTTCTTCTTCTTCCTTCACGTTCCTGACTCATGAAGAAATGATTGTTTGGTTAGCCGCCTCCTTCTGTGCTCCTCCTCCTCCTCCTCCTCCTCCTCCTCCTCCTCCTCGGAATGGTGGAGGAGAGCCGAGCCGTCGTCCCGCGTTCTCTCCATCTTAGTGTTGGATTATTTTCTCCAGAGTCCCTTTCCCTCCCCCTCCCCCCTACCCGGAGATATAAAGGAAACACTCTTATCTTCCTTCTCATTACCCGTGCGTCTCCTGGCCTCCGGAGGTAACAAAGGGACCTCCTCCTCCTCCTCCTCCTCCAGTGCCTTTCATTAACAAAGACTCCAGCCTCTCTACCACCTTCCCGCGTAGACTTCTCTTCCTCAGCCTCCACCAGCTGTCTCAAGCGCCCCAGTAGCGTCGTCGTCTTCCTCCTCCTCCTCCTCCTCCTCCTCCTCCTCCTCCTCCTCCTCCTCCTCCTCCTTCTTGGTACACGCTGTCTCTAATGAGCTGCCTCAGTAACCCGCCATTACCCCCTCATTCTTGTCCCCTCATCTCCCCTTCTCTCCCCTCGTCCACCTTCTCCCAGACATCAGTAAACTCGTTCCCTCATCTCCTCATTCCCTCATCGTCACATTTCCCTTCCCTCACTCTGTCCCTTCCCTCTTCCCTCGCTCACCTCCTGTACTCATTTCCTTCCCCTCACCTCTTCCCCGCTTCTGTCTTAGTTGCTGTTCCTTGTTTTGTTTTTGTTTTTTTTATTTTCGTCTTTTTTTGTTGTTGATTCTTGTTGTTTTGTTTTCCAGTTTTTGCTGTTGGTCATCTTTTTCTTTTTTTCTTGATTTGTTGCTTCTTTGTTCTTTCTTTATGTTTATTTTTCGTTTTTCTTTTCCTTGTTGTTGTTGTTGTAGTTGTTGTTGTTGCGGTTGTGTTTGTTATCGTTCTTCTTCTTTTTCTTCCATCTACTCCTCTTCCTCTTCTTTTTTTCTTCTACTTCTTCTTCTTCTTCTTCTTCTTCTTCTCATTATTATTATTATTATTATTATTATTATTATTATTATTATTATTATTATTATTCTCATCCTCATCATCTGCTGTATGTGGAGAAGGTGAAGATAAAATAAATACATTACTAAAATCTAAGTCAGCCAGCCAGCCTACCTGTGTTTCAGTCAGTCAGTCAGTCAGTCAGTCAGTCAGTCTGCAATTAAGTGAGTTAGTTAATTAGTTAGTCTGTCAGGCAGCGAGGCAATGATGAGTCAGTCAGTCACGCATTCAACCAGTCAGCCGGAGAGCCAGCCAGCTTAGCCAATCCACCAATCAGTCATCGTGTGTGTGTGTGTGTGTGTGTGTGTGTGTGTGTGTTTCCTCCTCGTTTTTTTCACATGATTAGTATGTTTTATTCGCAATACTTACGATCAATAAACTACATACCTATTTATCAATCTACCTATATCTTTATTTATCTAGCTACTTATCTATTTGTCTATCTGTATGTCTACTTACCTACCTATCTGTCTTTCTATTTATTTATCTAGTTATCTACCCATCAATCTATTTGTCTATCTATCTTTCTGTCTGTGTGTGTGTGTGCGTGTGTGTGTGAGTGCTCGTGCGTGCGGTATGAGCCACCATCACTCTCAACTCATTACCACCAGGGTCTATTAGAGCGACCACAAGCCATTCCGTCCATGCCTTCGTCAGCAGTCCCCGCCTCACGACCCTCGCCCCGCTGCTGACCTCACTACTGCTGCTCGATGCGTCACTGCAGTGCATCCTCACCCCGTCCCTCCCCCAGTGGCATTCCTCCGACCCTGTGCACCACCTGGCCTTGTTCCGCCCCCTTAGTCACACAGGTCAGACAGGTTACCCTAGACTATATCCCTTCACCCTTCCTCCCATAGCCCCATATCTCTCTCCCATACAAGACTACAGTACCTCCCTCCATGCCCTTGTTTCCAGCTGGCCCTATCCCACTCCTGCCCACTCTCCCGCCCTCCAACCCTTCCACCTGCCCGTCCCACACACCTGGGCGCCATTAAGACCATTTTAATTTCTGTATCATTTTTCCCTCATCTCCATCTGGACCATTACTTCTGCCGCGTCGTCGCCGCCATTCGAGGAGGCGATGCGCGATCTGTTCCGACCCTCGCCAGGACCTCGACTTTGGCCTCGTCTTAACTCGCTGCTAGAAGACACTGGATTTATGGCGTGGGATGTTGAAAGTATTATTAATGGTGGTTCTAGTGACGAGATGCCTGGGTGAGGAGGTGTGTGTGTGTGTGTGTGTGTGTGTGTGTGTGTGTGTGTGTGTGTGTGTGTGTGTGTGTGTGTGTGTGTGTGTGTCTGCAGGTCGTCGTCAGCTGGTTTGGGACGCGTGGGCACAGCTGACTTCGCAGGGCCCCCAGCTGAAGTTGTTCCTCCTGTGTTGGTCATTTGTCACCCACACCCGCGTTGTTACTCCTCCCCCCAGCTGCCCCCCACGCTACTCCTGCCTTTGCTCTTCCTCCCCCGGCTGGCCTCCAAGCTTCTCTCTCCTTCCTCTTCCTCCTCTCCTTCCTCTTCCTCCCACAGCCAGCTGCCTGCCCTCTTCCGTCTCTGTTCCTCTTCGCTCCAGGAATATTCTCTCTCTCTCTCTCTCTCTCTCTCTCTCTCTCTCTCTCTCTCTCTCTCTCTCTCTCTCTCTCTCTCTCTCTCTCTCTCAGCTGTCTACTTCCTCCAATTCTCTCTTTCTTTTTCTCTCAGTATTCGCTTTTTCTCTGCCTTTCTCCTTCTGTTTCCTTCCTCTCCGCCCTCGTCTCTTGGGGGGAAGGAGGAAAGAAGGAGAGAAAGAAAGAAGTTGACGCGAGACACTTTAATAGAAATATCAAGTTTTTTTTATTTCTTCATATTCTCTCTTTCTTTTATAAACAACATTGTCTTCCTACTGTTCTCGTTTTCTTTTGTTCCTCGTTGTTTTATTTATTTTCTTTCTTTGTAAGATTATTTTTTTTATTTTAGTTTGGCGTTGCAACATTTTTTCTTTCCTCTCGTTCGCCTTGCTCTCTCTCTCTCTCTCTCTCTCTCTCTCTCTCTCTCTCTCTCTCTCTCTCTCTCTCTCTCTCTCTCTCTCTCTCTCTCTTTCATTCCCTCCCTTGGCGCCACCCCCAAACTAGATTCTCTCTCTCTCTCTCTCTCTCTCTCTCTCTCTCTCTCTCTCTCTCTCTCTCTCTCTCTCTCTCTCTCTTTCATGTATTCTTTTCTCCCCTTTCCACTGCCTTTTTTCTCCTTCTCTCATTTTTTGCTTTGCTTTCAATCATTCTCCTCCGCCTCCTCCTTCTTCCTCCTCCTTCTCCTCCTCCTCCCCCTCTTTAAGTCTTCTTTGTCTTTACTCCCTTTTCTTGATTTTTATTTTTGTCTTCCTTTGTTTCGCCTCCTTTTCCTCCCCCCATCCTCTCACCTCCTCCTCCCCCCACACCCCACTCGCAAACTTCCATGAACTCCCCCCTTGCCCTCCCCCTTTCTAATGACCCAGGAGATCTCATGACCTTCATTTTTAATCCTCCCTTCTCCCTCATGACCCTTTCTTCTCTGTCTCTTTCTCTCTCCCTCCCTCCCTTTGTTTTTTTTTCAATATTTTTTTCTCTCCTAAAATTTTCTTCGTTTTCATTTTCAGTGTCTTTCTGTTTGTCTGCCGAGAGAGAGAGAGAGAGAGAGAGAGAGAGAGAGAGAGAGAGAGAGAGAGAGAGAGAGAGAGAGAGAGAGAGAGAGAGAGAGAGGCTACTATGGGAGATAATGGAACATGATTCCTCATTAAGTGGAGTTAGATTAGCGGGTTGAATACATTAATATACGTGTAGAGGAGGCGATTAGGGAAGGCTAGAGAGAGAGAGAGAGAGAGAGAGAGAGAGAGAGAGAGAGAGAGAGAGAGAGAGAGAGAGAGAGAGAGAGAGAGAGAGAGTTGATGAGTCTACCGTTTCTCACACGCAAAGGAAAGATATGATAAAGAGAGGGATTTGAAATAATGAAATAATGGGACGAAACACGAAGATAGAAGAAGAAAGGGAGATGAGTAATAACACTAATCTCCTCCTCCTCCTCCTCCTCCTCCTCCTCCTCCTCCTCCTCCTCCTCCTCCTCAGTTTCTTGGTCTCTCTGGAAGTGCGTCTGATAGTCTCTAGAGTCGGTGGAGAACACCTGGCGACAGGTGCCACCGGCCAGGCCTCGCAAGGGTCGCAGAGGTGTGTCAGACGTGGCTGAAGGTGGGGTTGGGTGCTGGTTCCGTTCCCCCATCTTGCCCACTTTGCCTAGAGTGACTACGCCGGCCCCACTCTATGGGACAGAACTGTGAGGACAATAGCTGCAAGCGCCGGGTTGTGAAAGTCTCACTCGTGTCCGAGACTCTAGGCAAGCGATTGGTCTTTATGGTATTTTCAAGACCCTGTGGGAGCTAACTCCCAGTGTTGGAGGCATCCAACACAGCAGTATCTGATTTCCATGCATAAACTTTTCATTTGCTCAATTTATGGTCACATCTTATCTGAAATTTCGAAAGTGCTCTGATTAATCAGTCATGCCTTCTCTTCTCAGACAATGCGAAGCCTGTCGTGGCAGGTTTGCCCCTCAATATTTTAGAAATTCTTCTGCCTGCAGGTTGTGTCACCTCAATAGCAAGGTAGAGAGACTCAACGAGAAATACGAGGAGAAGTGCAAGCAGTATGAGGACGTCGTGCAACAGCTAGAAGCACTAAAAGAGTTCGTTGTCTCTAATACAGGTTGCACCTCCACAGATGTTGTTCCTGCCATCCCTGACAGACCTGCCTCCTCCACTCTAGGGGCTCCTGCCCGCCCACATGCTGAGCTTGCAGAGTCACCATTCATATTAGTCAAAAATCGTGCCACCACCACTAATGTTAAAAACTTTTTGCCCATCTCAACACACAACAGGTACCAGATCCTAGCTGAAGAGGAGGAAGATGCACAAGAGACGAGACTGGTCGGAGACTCAATAGTCAGAGGTCAGCTCTCTGAGTTCTGTGGCAGGGCCCGTAGGACACGTAAGCGTCTTTGCATGCCTGGTGGACGCTTAGACGACATCACGGCAGCATGTGACGAGGCAGCCTGCGGATCTAACAATAATACCCTCTTTATTATTCACGCAGGTACAAATGATGTTGAAAACACTAGGTCTGAAGAGCTCATGGAAAAGTTCAAGAAGATGATACAGCGCTTCAAAACTAAATCCAATAATATTATTGTTTCAGGTATCCTCCCCCGCATCAGGGCACCGGCTGTCTTCTACAACAGAGCCTTCAGCACTAACAGCCGTCTCCGTTCTCTTTGCACAGAGGAAGGTGTAGACTTTGTTAATCTATGGGACAACTTTTATAATAAACCTTCTCTATTTCAGCCGGATGGTTTACACCTAAATGGAATTGGAGCAGCACGACTTGGTAGACTCCTTAGTAATAAAGTTTCTATTTTCAGACCAAAAAACGACCAGCAAGATCGTGTAGCCCCAGGCTCTTAGTAGCCTCCTCGCGCAACCCAACCTCCATGTGCAACACTATAAAAGCTTGCCTAATCAACGCTCGCAGCCTTAGAAATAAATTTTCAGATTTAGAAACCCTGGCAGCTGTAGAAAACTACCACATTATTGGTATTACTGAATCTTGGCTGAACTCTGCAAACAGAGACTTTCTTATGCGGAATACAACTTGCCAGGTTATGAAATGTTCAGCAGTGAAAGAAAAGACAGGATAGGTGGCGGTGTATTGCTGTATGTAAAAGCCAGTCTTCAGCCAACCATACTAAAAACCGAAAAGATTAACAATATAGATTCAGTCTTCTTGCATTTAAGAGTACGTTCTAAGAAAACTGCTATAGGTCTTATTTATAGGCCTCCGGTTCACAATGTTTCCTCCGATAAGAATTTACAAGATCAAATCACTGAAATAAGTAACACTTTTGATACAGTCATCTGTGGAGACTTCAATCTACCTGTTAACTCATGGGGAAATCCACTTAACTCTCACTCTGGTCACGACTTGTATAAATAATTTATTAGAATGTTCCCTAAAGCAACACGTTCAAGGACCCACACGAGGTGACAACATATTAGATCTTGTTCTTTCAACAAACGATGACTTAATATCTAACGTTAATATTGGTCCTGAATTTAGTACAAGTGACCACAAGATTGTCTCCTTTAACATCAACCTTCAAGCATATAAGGACATTGTTAGCAACGAAAAAGTTTTCATATATAAAAAAAGGAGACTACGACAGACTCAGGTCAATTCTTTCTGTCGCAGATTGGAACGCTGAACTTGGCGAAAGTAACATTGAGGAATCATGGGCGAAATTTAAGTACATTTTAGAAGATGCTGTGAAGACATGTATCCCTATGCGTAAAAGACGTCCATGCAAGAGAAATAAACCTAAATGGTGGACAAACAAGATTGAGTCACAACTACTGCAGAAAAATCGTGCCTACCGTAAATATTTGTCCTCTCAGAATGAGGCCGATAAACTAGAATACGACAGACTCCGACGCGAATCAAAAAAGCTCATTAGACAGAGTAAGAAAAATCTAGAAATGTATATTGCAAGCATTGCTAAATCCAATCCCAAAGAATTTTACAGTTACGTTCGAAATAAAAAAGTCATTACATCTCACATTAATCACATTACACTAGATAACGGTAATTTTGTCACCGGAGAAACTCAGATCCGCGGACACACTGAATGATTATTTTGCTTCAATTTTTACAGAGGAAAATACTCATACAATCCCCGAACCACTCCTTATGCTCCACAACATAACCCCCTTAAGTGTCTGCGTTTTTTCATGAAAACGAGATAATCAAAGTAATTGATAAGATGAAAACTGACAAAGCCCCCGGCCCAGATGGTATTGCACCACGTGTCTTGAAAGAAACTAAATTCCAAATTTGTAAGCCCCTTTCGTTGCTTTTCACCAAATCATTTAACTGCGGTAAGGTTCCCGAGGATTGGAAGTTAGCTAACGTTACCCCTATAGAAAAGAAAGGCGATATTTCACTTCCAAGTAACTACAGACCTATCAGCCTTACATCTGTAGTATGTAAACTAATGGAAACAGTAATTCGCAACAATTTAGTGAACTTTCTAGAGGAAAATGATTTAATCAATGACTCGCAGCATGGCTTCCGAAACAGACGTTCTTGTCTAACTAATCTGCTTGATTTCTTTTATGATGTTTTCACCATGTACGACGAAACAAAGGCAGTAGATATAGTGTATCTAGATTTTCAAAAAGCTTTTGACAAAGTTCCCCATAAGCGGCTACTAGCTAAATTGAAGTCACATGGTATAAATGGAAAACTTCTCAATTGGCTTGAAGACTGGCTGTCTGAGAGAAAACAGCGCGTTGTTTTAAATGGTAAATTTTCAAACTGGCGAGAAGTTCTAAGTGGTGTACCACAGGGATCAGTGCTCGGCCCTGTTCTTTTCCTTATTTACGTTAATGATATCGATGAGGGCCTCACCTGCAAAGTATCTAAGTTCGCTGATGATACAAAAATAATGAATAAAGTAGTCACGTCTGAGGATAAAAGAAAATTACAATCTGATCTTGACCACTTAGCCACTTGGTCAGACAAGTGGCAGATGAGCTTCAATGTAAATAAATGTAAAGTGTTGCACATTGGTAATAACAACGATCACACTGATTACTTAATGAACGGTACCGAGCTTCTTAAGGTTAAGGAGGAAAAGGACTTGGGTGTTATAATTACCTCAGACCTCAAGTCAAGTAAACACTGCTCGGAAGTAGTTAAAAACAGCAAATAAATTGGTTGGGTTTATTGGTAGGACTTTCGAATTCAAATCAGAAGGGGTAATTCTCACATTGTTTAATACACTTGTCCGACCTCTACTTGAGTATTGCGTCCAGTTCTGGTCACCCCATTACAGGAAAGATATAGACAAGCTGGAGAGAGTCCAAAGAAGAGTTACCAAGTTGATCCCACGACTGCGGAACAAGCCTTATGAGGAGCGCTTGAGGGAACTCAACTTGTTCAGTTTAGAGAAACGGCGAATGCGAGGTGACTTAATTGAATTGTTTAAGATGTGTCGGGGCTTTGATAACGTAAATGTAAACAACTATCTCATCATTGACAGTTCCAACACCACTCGAAATAATGGCTACAAGATTATAGGTAAGCGTATTCAGATCAGACGAGGCTAAGTATTATTTCTTTAATAGAATTGTAAATGTCTGGAACTCTCTCCCAGCACATATTGTCGATAGTAACACAATAGAAAACTTTTAAACAAAGGTTGGACAATCACCTCGCAGCAACCCCTCATATAACGTACTTTGCGCCTACATAAAATGTTTTTATTTTTTTAGTTACTTTAGTGAATAGTATAATTTTCTCTTTCATCCTTTCCTATCACATCTTAGCCTTTCCTCCTCCCTATACTCCTCCTGTTTTTCCTTCCTTGATCTCTAGTGTCCTCCATCCTCTAACTCTTAGAATCTGTAGTGGTAGTGGTAGAATAGACACACAGACAGCCTCGTTAGGC
Source organism: Scylla paramamosain (assembly GCF_035594125.1). Taxonomy (NCBI): domain Eukaryota; kingdom Metazoa; phylum Arthropoda; class Malacostraca; order Decapoda; family Portunidae; genus Scylla; species Scylla paramamosain. The sequence goes on along the minus strand of NC_087159.1, from coordinate 2,906,405 downwards.
CCAGTAGGGCTGTTGCTGTCTGTTCTTTCCTTTGTATTCCTTTGTATTCCTCCTCCTCCTCCTCCACCACTTGGTCAGACCACTTGGTCAGACAAGTGGCAGATGAGCTTCAATGTAGATAAATGTAAAGTGTTTGCACATTGGTAATAACAACGATCACACTGATTACTTAATGAACGGTACCGAGCTTCTTAAGGTTAAGGAGGAAAAGGACTTGGGTGTTATAATTACCTCAGACCTCAAGTCAAGTAAACACTGCTCGGAAGTAGTTAAAAACAGCAAATAAATTGGTTGGGTTTATTGGTAGGACTTTCGAATTCAAATCAGAAGGGGTAATTCTCACATTGTTTAATACACTTGTCCGACCTCTACTTGAGTATTGCGTCCAGTTCTGGTCACCCCATTACAGGAAAGATATAGACAAGCTGGAGAAGAGTCCAAAGAAGAGTTACCAAGTTGATCCCACGACTGCGGAACAAGCCTTATGAGGAGCGCTTGAGGGAACTCAACTTGTTCAGTTTAGAGAAACGGCGAATGCGAGGTGACTTAATTGAATTGTTTAAGATGTGTCGGGGCTTTGATAACGTAAATGTAAACAACTATCTCATCATTGACAGTTCCAACACCACTCGAAATAATGGCTACAAGATTATAGGTAAGCGTTTCAGATCAGACGAGGCTAAGTATTATTTCTTTAATAGAATTGTAAATGTCTGGAACTCTCTCCCAGCACATATTGTCGATAGTAACACAATAGAAACTTTTAAACAAAGGTTGGACAATCACCTCGCAGCAACCCCTCATATAACGTACTTTGCGCCTACATAAAATGTTTTTTTTTTTTTAGTTAGTTAGTGTAGTGAATAGTATAATTTCTCTTTCATCCTTTCCTATCACATCTTAGCCTTTCCTCCTCCCTATACTCTCCTGTTTTTCCTTCCTTGATCTCTAGTGTCCTCCATCCTCTAACTCTTAGAATCTGTAGTGGTAGTGGTAGAATAGACACACAGACAGCCTCGTTAGGCCCAGTAGGGCTGTTGCTGTCTGTTCTTTCCTTTGTATTCCTTTTGTACCACACACAAAAATCTAGAACAACAGAAACACGTGGATTTAATTGGCAAAAGTAGAGATTTATGGAGAGAGAGAGAGAGAGAGAGAGAGAGAGAGAGAGAGAGAGAGAGAGAGAGAGAGAGAGAGAGAGAGAGAGAGAGAGAGAGATGAGATGAGATGAGATGAGATGAGATGAGGAGGCGGAACCTTAGAAGGGCAATAGAGAGAGGGAGAGTGAAGAGATGAGGTGGAGGAGGAGGAAGAGGAGGAGGAGCAGGAGGTGAAGGCTAATGGAGAAAGGGAGGAGGTGGATAGCTAGAGGAGGAGGAGGAAAGAGGTCATTTGCATCCACTCATCCACTCATCCACTCACTTTTCCACCTAACCACTTTTCCTCCGTTGCGTCAGCCAGGTCAGGTCAGCTGAGGTCAGGCTCCCAGGCGGCAGGTGGGCGGCAGGTGTGACGGTATCCAGGTGACCTCGTATTGTTTGTTTGTGTTGACCTGGGTTATGGGAAGGCTGGTGTGTGTGTGTGTGTGTGTGTGTGGTGTGTGTGTGTGTGTGTGTGTGTGTGTGTGTGTGTGTGTGTGTGTGTGTGTGTGTGTTTGGCTGTAATTATAAAAGGTTCTGTACTGTAATGAGTAGTGGTACATGTGTGTTTATGTCGTTGTTTGTTTGTTTGTTTGTCTGTTTACTTTATGCCCTGATTAATGAGAATGTTTGATTTAGTTATTGCAGGGGTGTTTGTTTTGATTTGGATGATGATGGTGATGATGGTGATGGTAGCGGTGGTGGTGGCAGGGACGGGGTAGTGGTGAAAGTATTGGTATTATTTTTTCAGGGTATTTTTGTGATATGTAGTGCTCTGTCACCATCATCATCATCATCATCATCCTCATCCTCATCACTGTTTGTCACTATTTATGTCAGTTTTACGAGTAGTTACTTTGCTGTTGGTGATTATGAAATGCGGGTGTGTTGACATGAGCAGACGTGTTCATGTGTGTTATCATCATTAGCCTCGTGTATCATCTGAATGTAATCTCTCCTTGTTTCTTTCTTGTTTTTTATTTTCTGTTCACCCGGCGCTGCTGTAAATATTTTCTGCCAGTTCGTTACACAGTCATCCCGTCACCCTGTCACCTTGTAACCCCACCACCCTATTATTCCATCACCCTGTCATTCTAACACCCTACCAATCCACCCTGCCATCACCCTTGCATGCCACCACCCTGCCATCCACCACCCCGCCAGCCTGCCATCACCGCCACAACACCGCTGACGATTGGTATTCCGCTTCCTGCCGCCCGACGTGGGAGTGTGAGGCCGAAAACCCGCCGCGGAGGACGAGACGTGAGCGGCCTTCGAATATTAAATGTTATGCCGCCAACACGAACAGTAGAGAACACGTTTTTCACCTGAATAAGTGCAAGAGTGAGGGTGAGGGAAAGCAGGGGGTGAAGGATAGAGATGGGGTGTAAGGAGAGGCTTGGCAGGGAAATGTGTGTACCCATGAGGGCTAGGTAAAGGGAAGGGAGCAAAGTGTGGGAAGAACAGCGTGTTGGTGGAGGAGGCTGCGTGGTGGAGGGGCGGCTTGTGTGGGTTGAGGTGCCCGGGGGCGGCGTGGTGGAGGGCCGGGGGGTGTGGGGTGATGAGCAGGGCGTGGACACAAGGGTTAATGTCGCATTACGTGTATGATTAACTTTGCACAATGGGTTTTTATTGCAGGGAAATGGACACTTAGGAAAATAAACGATGCTTGTAGCTGAAATAATTATGTTTGTGTTTTTTTAATGATTGACCAATTAATTTTTTCCTTCTCTTTCCAGGTATTTGATCAGCTGTCTGTCTGCCTGATGACGGGGACCCGCGCCACCCTCACATAAGTACAGACTATATATATAATTATATATATATATATATATATATATATATATATATATATATATAAATATATATATATATATATATATATATATAGTATATATATATATATAATATATATATATATATATATATTTACATATATTGGCCTAAGTTTTTACGTAATTTTGTGGCGATGCTTGGTGGTGGAGAGTGTCCCGCACCCTCCCCCTCCCGCTGTGTTAGAGAGAGGGAGCAGCGCCCCCCCTCCCCCCTGTCGGGCGAGGGAGCGGCGGTGCGGGGACGTGGAGGCGGACAGGCGCCGCAGGAGGTCGGTACAACTTTCCCGGGGGTCCGCCGCCCCCTCCACCCGCAGAGCAGACCCAGACTTTTAAAAAAATGTTCACTTTCTTGGCGCGGCGCGTCACTGCTGCTCCCGCGTGTCTGGTCCCGCATGGCGGTGAATTGCCTCGCACATGACCTGCTGTGATGAAAGAGCAAAATTTAAACAGTTAACTTGGCGTCAGTGTCAGTCATTTCTGCTTACTGGAGTGGAATGAGGCGCCGCTGAGAGTTAAGTGGTGGAGGAGTGAAGGAGGAGAGTGGCGGGCAGGAGGCGGCGATGGAGGAGGAGGAGGAGGAGGAGGACTGGTAGTGCAGGCAGTAAGAATACAGGGGAGGTGCTGGCGGTTAAGGCGGAGGTAGCTGGCAATGGAGGAGGTGGAGGTGGCGTGTGGAGGAGTGCGGGCGGGGCGTGTCTGGCTGGAGTGAGGGAGTAAGGCCACCCGTGCTGGCCGCACCGTGCACACCATTAAGTGGCTTTTCTCGTGGGCTATTAGCTAAAATTTCCGTCTATAACTCTTAACGGTGGCTGGCGAGGTAAAAAATAGGTTTGCGCCCGGCAGGAGGTGCTTAGGGGCGAGGGGGAGAGAGAGAGAGCAGGAGGGAGAGCAGGAAGGAGAGGGGAAGGGGTCTTTATCCCCTCTCATAGCTAACGGAAGGATAGTTTGGTGACCCCCTGCTGTTCTTTCCTTTCCTCCTCCTCTTCCTCCTCCTCCTCCTCCTCCTCCTCCTCACCCTGAGACTCCTCAAGGACTTGTTGCGCCGCCTCGGACTGGCAGCAGCGAGTTTAATTTTGCTTTCAAGGGAGGAGGACGAGCAGGAGGAGAAAGGAGCGTGACACTGACCGCTTGGTGTCTGTCACTTGTTGCCTCCACTCTTTGACGTCCACTCCAGGCTATTTAGAGAGAGAGAGAGAGAGAGAGAGAGAGAGAGAGAGAGAGAGAGAGAGAGAGAGAGAGAGAGAGAGAGAGAGAGAGATGCACCTGCGATAACAACAAAAATAGCAAGACCAATCTAAACAACACACACACACACTAGAGAGAGAGAGAGAGGGAGAGGGAGAGGTAGCCAGCCAGCCAGTCATCCCGCGGTACCTCTAAGACATCAACAGGTAATAACAAGTGTTGAAGTAAAGCTAAACACCACCTGAGATCTTCTAATCGGCCCCTCACCAGTGGCTGCTTCGAGGTGGCCTGACCCGCGACGCAAAGGAGCAAAAACTGGAGGCACGGCGCTGACGAAGGAGGTGGAGGAGGAGGAGGAGGGTACTTGTTGTGGGTGTTGTTGTTGTTGTTGTTGTTGTTGTTGTTGTTGTTGTTGTTGTGGGTGGTAGTGGTTGTGGTGGTGTGGGTGATAGTGGTGGTGGTCTTCTTGTTCTTCTCGTTCTTGTTCTTGTTCCTCTTCAGAATCAGACTTTATAGGGTCACTTGTCTTCATCTTCTACTAATGTTTCTTCTTCTTCTTCTTCTTCTTCTTCTTCTTCTTCTTCTTCTTCCTCCATCATGTACTTTCACTTCTACTAGTTTTCTTTTTTTTTTTTCCTCCATGTTGTTTATTAACTTTCCTTTGATCATGTTTGGTCTTGTGTCTTGTTTACTTGTTTGTTGATGCTTCTAATTTTGTCTTAAGTGGCCTTGGTATGTCGGGTCGTCTCTCTCTCTCTCTCTCTCTCTCTCTCTCTCTCTCTCTCTCTCTCTCTCTCTCTCTCTCTGTATGTGTGTGTGTGTACGTTTGTTCTTGTTCCTCGCTGTGGTTCTGCCGACACGATTGCTTTGACGGACGCCACTTGACTTTGGTGGCAGATGACGCGCCCTGAATATTTAATTAGGGAAATAGGAAGAAAAAATGAAATAAAAAGGCATTGGAGAGTACGTGGTGGTGGTGGTGGTGGTGGTGGTGGTTAGTTAAGATACATTATTTGCAACGATTGAGTGTTGTTAGTGACGGTGGTGGAGTGGTGGTGATGGTGGTTGTAGTGGTAGTGGTGACAATAGTGGTAGTTGATGGTGGTGGTGGTTGTGGTGGTGGTGGTGGTGGTTTAAGTTACTTATAATGGCTGGGATTGAGTGTTTTGTTAGTGGTGGTGAGGCTGATGGAGGTTGAGGACAAGAAGTAACGCGTTTAGCCTTGGGAAACTTAGATTTTGAGAGAGAGAGAGAGAGAGAGAGAGAGAGAGAGAGAGAGAGAGAGAGAGAGAGAGAGAGAGAGAGAGAGAGAGAGAGACCCAAAGAAAAAAAAGAAAAATAGTTGCAAATAACAAAAATAAAACTCATAAAATCAAATGATATATATGCACTCACCAGAAAACTCAAAAAAATTAGACAAAAACACGGAAAGAGAAGCCAGATGAGCACAAACAATCTTGCTTCACACAGGGAGAGCCACGTGTAGGCCTAGCGGCTTTCTGCACCTCCCCTTACGTTATTAAAAAACCTGTGGTGGCATTTCAGGGGCATTTAGGGTCAGTTAGGGGCAGGCGTCACCCCCTTCAGAGTCCGCGGGGAGGAAGTGGTGATGGGGAAGAAGGAAGGGGGTCGTCTCCCTTATAATCGACGCCGTTGATGGAAGGGAGAAGGGACGACTGGAAGGAAGGGGGAGATATGGGTGATAGGAAGGGGGAGGAAAGGGTAGTGTTCTGTTTTATGATGCATTTATGGAAAAGGCAATCCTGTAGAGAGAGAGAGAGAGAGAGAGAGAGAGAGAGAGAGAGAGAGAGAGAGAGAGAGAGAGAGAGAGAGAAAGGGGGGAGTTTCTTCGTATTACTATTATTATTATTTGTATCATTTTTTTTTCTTTTTTTTTTTGAAGCTCTACATTTTTTTTATTATTATTTCATCTTTTTCTTATTGTGTCGTGAAGAGCCACTCCCCTCCTCCTCCTCCTCCTCCTCCTCCTCCTCCTCCTCCTCCTCCTATTGTTTTCCTCCATTGTTTGTTTCCTTCATTTTTATTCGTTTCCTTTTAATCTTTTTGTCTTTGCCTGGGGATAATGTTGCTTATTTTTTTCCCTTCCTTTCTGTCTTGAGCTGCTGTCATTTTCACCCTTTCTTTCCATTCATCTTTTATTCTCCTCCTCCTCTTCTTCCTCCTGTTTATCATGTTTTTCTCATCTTTTTTATCTACCGTTTTTCTTTCGTTTCTTTCATCTCATCCTCTCTCTCTCTCTCTCTCTCTCTCTCTCTCTCTCTCTCTCTCTCTCTCTCTCTCTCTCTCTCTCTCTCTCTCTCTCTCTCTCTCTCTCTCTTTCTCTCCCCTCCTTCATTATATTTTATGGTTTTATTTACAAACGTCTTTCCTTTCCCATCTTTTTCATTAAATCATGTATACCACCATTTTCTTTTTCCTTTTCTTCTTCTTCTTTTTCCTTCTTCTTCCTTTTCTTTCCACCTGCATTCCTTCCATTCTTATTCCTTCCTTCCCTTCCCTTCCCTTCCTTCCATTTTCTTTTTTTCTTTTTTATCCTTTCCTTCTTATCCATTCAGTCCGTTTTTTTCACCTCTGTTTTCAATATTCTCGTTTCTTTTCATTCTATTTATTTCCTTCCCTTTTACTTTTTTTTCTTTTTATCTCCTTCTTTCCTTCTTCTTATTCTTTCCTTCCCTTTTTATTCTTTTCTTCCGTCCCTTTTCTTCCCATCTTTTCCTTCTTTTCCTTCCTTTTATTTGGCATCCTTTCCTTCTTCCCCTTTCCTCCCTTTTGCTCCTCATTCTCTTTCTCATTATTCCATTTCCTTTCCTTCCCTTTGTTGTTTTCTCCTCTTCGCCATTTCCATTTGATTCTATCGATTTTAGACAGTTGTTCCACCCTCCTCCTCCTCCTCCTCCTCCTCCTCCTCCTCCTCCTCCTCCTCCTCCTCCTCATGCTCATCTTTGGCTTAGTCTTCGCTTCAGCTTTTTTTTTTTCTTAAACTTTTTTTCTTTCTTTTTTTTCCTTTTATTTTTTCCTTGTTTTACTCTTCCAATTTTTGTTTTTACGTCATGTAGAATTTGGTTTTAATTTTTCTTAGTTTTTATCTCGTCGTTATTTACTCGTTTTTTTTTTCTTCGTTATCTCCACTTCTCATTCCACCTACCCGTAAAATCCTACTCTTTTTTTTTTTTTTTTTTCATTCCACCCATGATCCAATGGCTTCCACAACCCCACCCACTCCTTCCTCTTACAACACACTCACACCCAATCCACATACATTCCACTCTACCCACAACCCCTTCCTACAACTCACTCACTCCTACAATCCACTTCACCTACACCAACATTCCACTCCATCCACAATCCACTTTACCTGCAACCCACACTCACATCCCGCCCCACCCACATCCCACTCACCCACACAACCTACTCCCCATCCAATAACAGCATCCTTCAGTGGGTTTTAAAAAATATTCATTGATTATCTGCAACCCAATCAGAAACGGGCGTCGCGACTCACGAGGACAGAGAGATTGGAAGACTGGAAGGCTGGAAGGTTCTCTTGAGTCTCGGGGCCGGGAGGAGGGCGGGAGGAAAGACGGAGAGAGATATTAGCGAAGTCTCGGATCATAGCGGTTCTTGGTTCCAGTGCTGCAAGGTTCGCCATTAGAAGAGGAGGGGAAGGAAGAAGAGGAGGAAGAAGAGGTGGAATAGTAGGAGGAGGAGAAGGAGGAGGAAGGGTTTGGCTCTATCTTCCTCCCCTCCCACCCAGCGCACAGTTAAGGTCGCGGCCGGCACTCCCGTACTGAAAATGGAGTCTTTTTTTTACCACTTTCTGGCGTGTTACTTTTACTGAAACGGCTCGCGTGTGCCCTGCGGCGGGGGATTTAGCGCCGTGATGGGCCGATATAGCGCTATCTCGCCCCAAGACTGTGCGGAGGAGGCGGCCGGAGTTCAAAATATCGCATTATGGTGGGGAAAATTGAGCCTTTTTTCCAATTTTTTTTTCTCTCTCTCTTATTCCGTCCTGCCTGTTGCCCTTGCTGTCTGCGGCGCGGCACGAAGGCGAAGGCGAAGGCGGAGGGGGAGAGTGGGAGAGGGAGGGACAGGAGGGTGCCAGGGATGCCTCGCTATTACTGCAGTGTTGCTCCTCAGTCGCTTCGGGGATTGGTGGCTGGAGACAGAGGCGCCCGTGTGTGTGTGGGGGGGGGGGCAGTCGGTTCGTTGGTGCACTGTAAGAGAAAGAAAGACAGAGAGAGAGAGAGAGAGAGAGAGAGAGAGAGAGAGAGAGAGAGAGAGAGAGAGAGAGAGAGAGAGAGAGAGAAAGGGGGCCTCCTCATTTCTTTCCTCCTCCTCCTCCTCCTCCTCCTCCTCCTCCTCCTCCTCCTCCTCCTCTTCCTCCTCCTCCAGTTTCTCAGTGCTGCTTGCTTTTCTTTTATCTCTTACTCATAGAATCTGTAGTGGTGATATAGTCACACAGACAGCCTCGTTAGGACTAGTAGGTCTGTTGCTGTCTGTTCCCTCCTCCTCCTCCTCCTCCTCCTTCTTCATCTCCCGCGTCGAGGCCATTAAAATTGAATATCCTAATTCGTAAATGTTCGATTAATTCCCACCGTCTCCACTCGCCTCGCCAGCTTGGTTAGCGAGAGGGGGGGAGGGAGAGTTGGCTGATGAAGGAATGGGGAGTGGGCGGGGCGCTGCAGGGGGCGGAGGGAGGAAAGTGGGGTGGGAACTGTTGGTGGTGGGCGGTGGGCGGCGAAGGGAAAGAGGGAGGTGAGGTAAGAGAGGAAGAGTTTAAGTAGAGGATGGGGAGGAGGAAGAAAAGTGGGAAAATAAGGAAGAGAGAGAGAGAGAGAGAGAGAGAGAGAGAGAGAGAGAGAGAGAGAGAGAGAGAGAGAGAGAGAGAGAGAGAGAGAGAGAGAGAGAGGGGATGAGGAAATGCATGGTGGTAGGAGGAGATGAAGATGTGGGGAGATGAGTTAGAGGGGTGGAGGAGGGGGAGGAGGGGCAACTGCATCCTTGTTAAACACGAGCATCCGTAATGAGGAGACGCAGCAGTAGGAGGAAGAGGAGAAGGAGGAGGAGGAGGAGGAGGAGGAGGAGGGAGAGGATGCAAGATGAAATATGAGGTGAGATGGGTCAAGGTCACGCGTGGAGGTCAAACTTGAAGGTCAGGTCACGCAACACACCTCCGGGGGGAAGAAAATGCTAAGCTTGCCACTACGAAAGAGTAAACGCACAGTATCTTTATAATCTTACCTGTATTTCTTCTGACTCTCGTTTTCTTTCCTTTCCCTAGAATTCCCAAGAGTCCTGACCTTGTTATAGAAGAAAAAAAAGGTCATAAGGACTCCAGAAGAAAGTGATGTTGAGTTTTTTTTTAGATTTAGAAGTAAAGTTTAGTGTAGTGTCTGTCTGTCTGTCTGTTTGTCTGTCTGTCTGTCTGTCTGTCCGTCTTCTAATCCACCTGTCACACTCACTGCTTTATTTTCATCAATACTCTCCTTCAATCCTCCCCCCCTTTTTTTTTTTTTCTCTTTTTTTTAATCGTGGAGTTTACATGTACTAGTGTCTCAACCAGGGAGGTAGCGGGGAAGTACTTGGGCAACCACCACACACACACACACACACACACACACACACACACACACACACACACTGGGGGGGGGGCATCGTGTGCAGAGCGGCTTAAACATTGGCTTATTCACTTGTAAGCCGACGTAAGCCTGTTGTTGAATGTACTCTGCCTGATGCACTGAGCCTTACCTGCTGTTCGACTCTTGACCAGCAGGGGCACAGGAAACGCAGGTAACAGTGCAGGTGTTTATTCACAGAAGGTGTGAACAGAAGGCTGGAGGTAGGTGATCTCCCGGCGCCAGGCCGCGCACTTCAACTTAACACTTATGACTGAAGCCTAGCTCGTTCACTCATACACGTATTCATGCCTCACACAAGTCTCGCTCATTCACTCGTTCACACAACTAGCTAACAACCACACACCTCCCCCGAGACATAAGGAAGATTCCTTATCTTTGTTATGGCTACCGTAACACATGAAACAAAGTTACAATGATTGAAGTACAGAAAACACGGTACATATACACAAAACAAACACAGCGTACAATGAACACGTACGACTAATCGTAGGTGCTACGGTGCCACCGCACCTGCAGTCGTCTCGGCTCCCTACGCTGTCGGCTGCTTCGACGCTCTGGTTGCTCTCGGCCACGGTGTACCCCCGTTACCCTGATGCTCCGGGCTGCCGGGATGGTGGTGTTCCTCGTGACCCTGATGCTGAAGCGCTGCACCGCCATGAGCGGTGTGCTGCTCGACAGGAAGGGGAGCAAGAGGTCTGTGTGGGCGTAGGTGTCTTCTATTACGCCACATCACGCGACCGCTGCCCATCTTGATGAGGTAGTCTCTCCTTCGCCCAACAGCCACGATGACACCCAGGCGATCCCAGAGGCCTGTCGTGTGATCTTGAACGTCGACGTGGCCACCGAGGTGCAGGAGAGGAAGAGTACGGGCGGACGCGTCGTGGCGAAGTTTCGCTTTCTTCCTCAGTCGCTCTGCCTTGGCGTCGCACTCATCAGCAGCGCGCTGCCACTGCTGAGCGTATGAGCGATGATGAGCCGGGACACAGGACCTCATAGGATGACCGAAGAGGACTTGTGCTGGTGATCGCCCTTCCGCCCTCGGAGTGTTGCGCAGTTCCAGCAACCCGCGAGCGAACGCATCCTCGTCCAGGTGTCCCTGCTGTGTGGTCGTGAGGATCAGCTTCTTCACGGACTTGACCGCTGCCTCGGCGTGACCATTGGAGCGTGGATAATGAGGTGAAGATACACGATGCTCCACCCCCCATCGAGCCAGGAAGCGCCGTACCGATGAAGAAGTGAACTGCGGTCCACCGTCAGTCCTCAGGAGAACAGGCACGCCCGTGTCGGCGAACACACCCCGAAGGACACGAACGAGCTGATCAGCCGATGCTGGACGTGAGCATGCAGACACGTGAGGCCACCCAGACAAGCGATCTACATACACGAGGTATGTACGGCCTGCTGCGTGGAAGTAGTCTGCAGAAACTGACTCAAACACCCTGCTGGGTGTGTCCGTGTCCTGCCAGAGAGGTTCGTTGGCTTGGCTTGGTAGGAGTGGACGGCATAGTGAGCATCCAGAAACGACGTTCTCAACGTCTCTGTCCATACCAGGCCAGTACACCGTTTGTCGGGCCCGTCGCTTGGTGCGCTCCATCCCCTGATGACTGTCATGGAGTCGCTCTAGTGTTTCTCGGCGGAGGCTGTGAGGAATAAGAAGCCTCGGCCCGTAAACCACCAGGTCGTCGTCTACGGCCAGCAGACTGCGCACCGGCCAGTACGTACGCAAGCGGTGATCGAGGTCGTGGCAATGATCAGGGAAGCCCTCGATGATGACGTTCTTGAGCAAGCAGTACTCCCCGTCTCTTGCTGCTGCGGCACGTACCATTTCCGTCCTTTCAGGTAGGTGCCACATTTCCTGACTGCCCAGACGATTGCGGCCATTTCCAACTCTATTACTGCATAGCGGCTCTCTGTGTCTGTAACAAATCTTGACCCGCATTGCACCATCTTCCACTGGTCACTGTGCTTCTGCAGGAGAACGAATCCAAATCCGTGCATCCTTGAGGCGTCAGTCTGTAGCATCGTTGGTAATGATGGGTCGAAGTATGCCAAGACAGGTGGGCTGACGAGACACTGTTTCACCTTCTCAAACGCCTCTTCATGGTTAGGAGACCAGCACCAACTGTTCTTCGGGCGTAAGAGATCTCTGAGGGGTTGTGCAGCTGCAGCCACAGCAGGAGAAAAGCTTCCAAGCTGGTTTGTAAGACCCATGAATGATCGTAAGTCGGTGATGTGCTGTGGTCGTGGGAAGTCAGAGATTGCCTTAACTTTCTTTGAGTCTGTCGTGTAGCCTTGTCCAGAAACAGAGTAACCACAGTAATCTACCACTCTTTCCGCGAATGTAAACTTCTGTGGGTTGAGAGTGATGCCGTGCTGGTCACACCGCCGCACAATCTGAATGACATGGGCTAAGTGCGCACTGTAGGTGGAGTCATAGGCCAGGATGTCGTCCACGATCTTGATGGTGTTAGGTATGTCGCCGAGAGCTTGGTCTCCTCGACGGTTATACTCGTCTCCAGACGAGACGAGACCCATAACCGCTCGCCGAAACTTGTACCGACCCCAAGGTGTTATGAAGCAGGTTAAATCCTGGTCTTCTTCTCTAATGGGGACTTGAAAATACCCCATCTTGGCATCAAGAGTGGTGAACCAAACTGCTCCGGTCCCGATCGAGGCGATGGCGTCATGAGGTGAGCGCACTGGATACACGGGCCTCTTCACGTAACGGTTGAGTCGTGTCAGGTCAACACACAGCCTTACACCAGATGTCTTTTTTGGGACAGGCACGATGGGGTGGCACCATGCCGTAGGGTAGTCCACACTCTCGATGATTCCCTTGTTAAGCAGCTCTTCCAACTGGCTCTTAATTTCTTCACGCCAATTGTAAGGGATTGTACGAGATGCTGTTACGGCGAAGGGTCGAGCGTCGTCTGTCAACTCGATGGCCATGGATCCACCAGCCATTGCACGTAAACCTTCCTTTGCTTCGAAGACGCTGGGAAAGGCCTTGATCACAGCAGCAGCGTGCCCCGCACGCTGCTGTGGCGTTGGGTCGTAGGAATGAGGCCAGCTGATCACTTCTGTGGGCGTAGATAGAGGTGGCTGCGAGGCGGTCGGGTACTTGATGGAGCTGTTGCCGGTGTGCTGTTCTTCCCTGCGTAGCGGTCGGATTTGAGCCGGAAAATCTTCGGGGAGGATTCCGAGAGCGATGGAATCGTACCAGCTAAGCAGCGCCCCCTTCACCTCCTTCACCACGCTCACAACAGTCTCAGCTTCCCTGTCGCCCAGTTGCAAGTGCGACGAGAAAGTTCCTACACAGGTGAGGGGGTGATTACCGGCAGCATAAAGTCCATCACCATCAGCGGGCGCCAAGCTGGAGGGCGGGATTCCAAGGAGTGTTGCCGTGTCGAGGCCAATAACGGTCGTTTCGGCCCCAGAGTCAGGAGTCCACGTAATCTTGTCTCTTCCAGCGGGATGTGTGGCGGTAATGAGCACCTGGGGCGCAGGTCGTGCCGTCACCGTCTTTGTGTATACGCCTGATAAGAGCTGGTATACACTGGCACTGGCTCCCCGCCTCGGGCCTGCACCGCGATGAGGAGAGACAGTTGAGGAACTCCTCGAAGCTCCTCGTCGTTTCCTCACTGTCTGCTGACATACACTCGCAAAATGCCCTCTTTTCCCGCAGTTACGACACACTTTATCTATTGCCTGGCATCCCCTTTTGTCACTGCGACAATCTTTGCCACAACGATAACAGCCCGTGGGGCTTGAGCCCCCGAAACTGCCCTTCCTGTAGTTCGAGACAGCGTTCACACCATGGCTCGAAGAGTGAGAGCCGCCCCTTAGTACTGCACTACACTGGTTAGCGCTCTCTGATGCTCTGCAAATATCTATGGCGTTTTCAAGGGTGAGTTTCTTGTTTTCCAGCATGCGTTTCAGAGCCACTTCGTCTCGTGTCCCAACGACAATTCTGTCACGCAGCTGATGGTTTATGCACTGGTCGCAAAAGTCACAGAAATTGGCGATTTCCTTTACAGCACATAAAAAGTCGTCAAAACCTTCTTGCGTTTCTTGCACGCGGGAGTAGAAGTCTCTTCTATCCATGATGATGTTGCGCTGGCTTCGCAGGTACTCACACATTGCATCGAGGATGGTTCTTAACTCCGCGTCTCTCGGTAAGCTTATCCCGTAGCGAAGTGTACGGGTCCACTCGTCGTCTAGGACAGCAGCGAGTGCCGCCCTCTGCTCAGCCAGGGAGAGACAGTCTATCCTGGCGAGGGTTACGTATCCTTCAAACTTATGGCGCCACGTGTCGAACTCACGTAAAGATGCTGACGCCGTTAAGTGAGGAATGATGGTGGCGGACGTCGGGAACCTCGCGCCCTGGGTAGACGTGCTGCGGGCTGTGGTTTCGCCTTCATTGCTCGCCGTGGTGCGACTGGGAGCTTGTGTCCCCACTCTCTCCAGCAGCTGGGTTAAACGCTCCTCGCGAGCCTGACTCTGCTCCGACTGTCGCGCTAGCAGGGCAGCCAGCGCCTCCAACTGCTTCTCCATTCTGCGCCGTACCCACTGCAGCCTTGTCCTGATCCTACTCACTGCGCCATGTTCGACTCTTGACCAGCAGGGGCACAGGAAACGCAGGTAACAGTGCAGGTGTTTATTCACAGAAGGTGTGAACAGAAGGCTGGAGGTAGGTGATCTCCCGGCGCCAGGCCGCGCACTTCAACTTAACACTTATGACTGAAGCCTAGCTCGTTCACTCATACACGTATTCATGCCTCACACAAGTCTCGCTCATTCACTCGTTCACACAACTAGCTAACAACCACACACCTGCCAGTACCGGGCGAGGCTAGGCTAGGTGAGGTTACGTTAGGTTTGGTTTAGTTAGGTTAGGTTAGGTTTGGTTAGGTTAGGTGAGGTTAGGTGAGGTTTGGTTAGGTTAGGTTAGGTTAGGTTAGGCTAGGTTTCGTTAGGTTTGGTTAGGTTTAGTTAGTTTAGGTTTGGTTAGGTTAGGCTAGGTTTCGTTAGGTTAGGCTAGGTTTCGTTAGGTCAGTTTAGGCTACTGGGAGGAGCGAGGAAGTTCCATTAGTACAGAAAAGATAAATTAACCTTTTGCTGCTAATTGGCACACCTTTCCATAGTAACTAATCCCTCTGAGACATCTTTACTTGTTCTACAGCCACCCCCCAATCCTTAAACTGGGTAAAAATTGCCAAATCTATGCTTTTAATTCCCTTCTTTCTTGTAGATGCTTATAAAGGCCTCGTGCATTGCTTCTGGTGCTGCAAATTGTTTCGTGTCGCACTGAAAGGGTTAAGAGGATGTTGATATGTACTAGGAAGGCGAATTGAGTTAGTTTAGGTAGGTTACTAATGTTAATAGGTTAGGTTAAGGTCAGAATCTGCCCCCAAACAATTTTTATCCAATCTGTTTATGATTTTTACAGAAGTGAGGTGGCCATACGTATAATGTTTATCACAGTTTTTTGTTAAGATTGCTTGTACAGTTTTTTTATGATTTTTTTTTTCGAAAATGTCAGAATTTTCGAGTAGGATAAACTAGAGCTAAGTTTTCATGCTTTTCATTATTTGTTTTCCTTTTAGCATTTGGTTCTCTGACATATACTAAACAACTATGCGGTCCGACATTTTTCCTTCAGGCATTATCAAACTTTTGGCAAATATTTCAAAATACGCAAGAAAAGTGTATTGTTTTTCCTTTCTTCACGCATAGTACTTTTTTTTCCCATCACACATATTACTATTTCTCAACCTCGATTATTTGCACTGTAGGATTAAAACTGGTTAATAATTGTGGGAGGAGATGCAGTTTGAATACATTGAATACTGCTGGGTGAGAGGAGAAAGGAAGCGTCTCTTGACTGAGTGAGGGGAGAAGAAAGTGTTGCTTTGCTGGGTGAGGGAAGAAAGGAAATGCCTCTTGACTGAGTGAGGGGAAAGAAAGGGAAGTGTTTTCAGGGATGAGTCACACGCGTCTCATCCTCATTTTGTTTCACTCTCAAAGGAGATTTCCACATTTGCATTTTAATGAGAGAAGAATGATCGCCTTTTTAATAACCTCTCTCCCTCACACCTCACCACAGCGCCATACGTCACCAGAGAGAGAGAGAGAGAGAGAGAGAGAGAGAGAGAGAGAGAGAGAGAGAGAGAGAGAGAGAGAGAGAGAGTGTGTGTGCCTAAAGCGGAGATCAGACAAAGTGAAAACCTTTTTATCAAGACGAAAGGTTAAGCGGATAATTTCTGGCACAGTCTACTTCTCTGCTCCTCCTCCTCCTCCTCCTCCTCCTCTTCTCCACACTTCCTTTCGCTATTTTCCTTCACCTTTCTTACCTTTTCCTAATCCTCCTCCTCTTATCCCATTATTCCATTTCTCCTTTTTTTCCTTTCCCATTCACTCTTCTCTCCAATCCTTTCAGTTCTTTCCAGAATTAAGACATGGAAATAAAACAAAGGAAAAAGAAGAAAATTAAAGGTACTCAGTATTATGATAGGAAAATAGATTTGATAGGAAAACAAGAGGAAGAGAAGGGGAAGAGAAGGGGGAAGAGAAACAGGAGAGAGAAAACAAAGGAAAACAAAAACAAGAATTTAATCTAAACCTAACAACAGGATGAAAAAAATAAATGTGAAAAGAAAGAAAGAGAATAAGGAGCAGGAGTAGGAGGAAATAGGAATAAGATAGAGAGCAGAGGAGAATCTTGTGGAGGGAAGGGAGAGGCGCCATAAAAGGGAGAGGAGGGCGTAACGACCGGGGGGAAAGGTAGACAAGGCGTGACAATGTATTTTAAAGGCAGGAAAATGAGCTCAGCCTGGAAACAAGGGATTTACCGGAAAACTGAAAGAGCGAAGCTAAAAATATTAAACGCGAGGGAAAGAGGCTAATGTTTTCTGAGAGAGAGAGAGAGAGAGAGAGAGAGAGAGGTGGAAAGGAGGTGCTAATAGTTACAGAAAGGAGTTAAAAGTAAAGAAAGAGGAAAAAGAATGAAGAAGTCTGAAGAAGTCAAGGAGAAAGAGGAGGAGGAGGAGGAGGAGGAAGGAGAAGAGAAAAGGGATGATAATAATATAGAAACAAGGAAGGAAGTTAAGAATAAAGAAAGAGAAAGGAGTGAGAAGGTTGAAGAAGTGAAGGAGAAAAAGGAGGAGGGAGGAAGAGAGGGAGGAGGAGGAGGAGGAGGAGGGAGTGGTGATGATGTCAAGAAGAGAGAGGAACTGGGACGTGGTTTTGTGTAAATGCATTGATAATGAGAACTGACAAAAGAGTTGAGAAGGATAGGATTAATGAGTCTGGAAGGAGAAGGAGGAGGAGGAGAGGAGGGAACGAAAGAAGAGGTGGAGGAAGAACAGGAGGAGGAGGAGGAGGAGGAGGAGGAAGAAGACGTAATGGTGATGATGATGGATAAAGATATCAAGTGAGAAGAGATAAGAAGAAGAAGAGGAGGAAAGACAACAAGCACTGGAACAACAAATGATTAGAGAGAGAGAGAGAGAGAGAGAGAGAGAGAGAGAGAGAGAGAGAGAGAGAGAGAGAGAGAGAGAGAGAGGGAGAGAGGAACAAACGATCAGCCACACACGGACACAAAAAAAAAAATAGAAGCAACAAAAGAGAAAGTGAAGGAAAGACTGCGAAAAATAACACAAGAAAATAAAAAAAAAAGGAAATTGGTTAATTCTCGTAACTCAAAGATAACCACTAACTTTGCCACTCACGGACTAATTTGTACAAGAAGAGACACATTGGCGAACCTTTCAGACATTTACAAACACTGGAGAAACCCTTTGAACCTGTGGCCAATAGAACCTTACGACCTTAGGAAACTCAGGCACCAGTAGGGCTGTTGCTGTCTATTTTTTCCTTTGTATTCCTTTGTACAACCTTAAAATTTTAGAACTCGAGGACCTTAGAACCTTAAAATCTTAGAACCTTAAAAGTTTAAAACCTTAGAAATTTAAGAACTTAGAACCTTAAAAATTTAAATCACTAGTCTTAAAATCTTAGAACCTGATAAGGACCTTAGAACCTCACTAGCTTAGAATCCCAGAACCTTAGAACCACAGGAGCTTAGAACCCGAACAGAACTTGAGTACCTTCCTGCAGTGCGTGTGTGTTTCTGCGTCAGGCTCCTCAGGTCTTTGGTCTGGCGGGTAGAGAGAGAGAGAGAGAGAGAGAGAGAGAGAGAGAGAGAGAGAGAGAGAGAGGGAGAGGGAGGGAGTGCAGCGCGTCTTATATGACCACTGATCCATCAATGTGTTGCTTCGTGCTACCCGCTGCGTATCCCTGTTGATTTATGAGTTGTCCAGCCCACGAATACATTTCTTGGTGCAGGAGTGAGAGGAGGAGGAGGAGAAGGAGGAGGAGGAGGAAGGAGGAAAGAGGTAGGGGGTAGGAATGGTTTTGCAGGAAGAAGAGTTGAAGGTGATTGGTTTGTTTGTGTTGTGTATTCTCTCCTATTCTTGTTTTCTGTCTCTGTCTGCCTGTTTGACTCTCTCTCTCTCTCTCTCTCTCTCTCTCTCTCTCTCTCTCTCTCTCTCTCTCTCTCTCTCTCTCTCTGTACGTATACGAAAACACTCATATTTTTACCCAGCCAGCAATAACAAAAGTAGCAACATCCCTCCACACACACACACACACACACACACACACACACACACACACACACACACACGAGAAGTGGTTATATGCCGAGCCAGGTGATCCATTCTGGTACCTGGCGGCCAGCAGATGCCTTCACTGATCGCCGTCTTGTCCTGCCGCGGCTTTTCTGTTTCTGCTTCTTCTTCGCCCCCTCGCCCAGCCTGGGGTGTGCGCGGCGCGGGCTGGCCAGCGATCACTCCTCGTTGTAGCGACGGCCGGGGACACAGTGTTGCAGCCTGCCCGTGTTCTCCCAGATGGTGATTTATTGCGCGATGGCTCTTGTTGCCCCAGAGAGAGAGAGAGAGAGAGAGAGAGAGAGAGGTAGGTGGGTTTTGGGGGGTTTAACGAACATATGAATTAAGGAAAACCGGGGTTTGTGTGAGGAAAAAAAAAGAAAGGGGATGGGAAAAGGTAAGAGAGAGAGAGAGAGAGAGAGAGAGAGAGAGAGAGAGAGAGAGAGAGAGAGAGAGAGAGGTCATGAAGAACACTTACCTCCTCGGACAAAAAAGATGAAAGGTGAAGAATCAAAGGATTAGCAAGGGACGTGGATGTACAGATGAAGGGAAATGAAGAGAAAGAAGAGTAGAAGCAGGAGGAGGAAAGGAAGGAAGGAATCGTTGAGGAAGAAAATGAAAAGAAGAAAGGAAAGGGTTTCCCCCTTTTTTAAACCCATTGAGGTTGTTCAAGGCAAAAGAAGAAAAGGAAGAAGAAAACGGAAAAGATGAGAAGGGAAAAAGATGATATTTGAACACGAAAGATACTAGATGGAACAGAGAGAGAGAGAGAGAGAGAGAGAGAGAGAGAGAGAGAGAGAGAGAGAGAGAGAGAGAGAGAGATGGATGCATTTTTTACACTTCTTCATTATGCTAATCGGGGGAGATGGAAAAAAGAGGAGTGACTAATAAAGACTTTCCTCCTCTTCACTTTCTTTCCTCTTCTCGAGAATGAAAGTCCCGACAGTTTAAGAAGCGCCTCCTCTCTTTTATACGGCTGACAATTTTTCCTTTAGTATTTTTTCCCCCCATTAATCCGAAGAGAGAGAGAGAGAGAGAGAGAGAGAGAGAGAGAGAGAGAGAGAGAGAGAGAGAGAGAGAGAGAGAGAGAGAGTTTCCTTTTTTAAACAAATGTCGTTGACTTCACTTAGGGGGAAAAAAAGTCGGAAGGGAAAAAATAAAGTGTCATTTTTCAGCTAATAATGACGGAAGGAGAGAGCGACTAATGAGGCAAGGAGGGAAAAAGTTGGATGGATTAATTCGTGGAGGAGGAGGAGGAGGAGGAGGAAGGAGAAAGAAGATAACACGACCTATCTGTTTTTCATCTGTCAATCCAACTCTAAAACTGACATAGAGCTTAATGAGGAAAAAAATAATAATGAGCAGACAGGTGTAGGTGTGTGCAGGTGTGCAGGTGTGTGTGTACCTGAGAGAGAGAGAGAGGGAGAGTGAGAGTGAGAAGGAAATGGGGTGGATGAAGATGCTGTACCGGCCATAAAGGTGAGAGGCGGAAGAGTGATGGGTAATTTATCATTGGTGGAGAGGTGATGGGTGATGGAATAGCTAGTTTGGTGTGTTATGTGCGGCGGCTGACTGGTGAGGGGAGGAGGAGGAGGAGGAGGGGGAGGAGGAAAGGAAGACTCGCGTTTGAGAATTAAGTCTGTCTTTTAGATTTAATATAAGGTATTTCTCTCTCTCTCTCTCTCTCTCTCTCTCTCTCTCTCTCTCTCTCTCTCTCTCTCTCTCTCTCTCTCTCTCTCTCTCTCTCTCTCACATATATTTCTTCCCTTTTTACAATTTCCTCTCCGTTTCCTCCTTCCCTCCTCCTATCCCAGCCTCACTTCTTATTCCTCCATATTATCCTAGTTTCCCTCATTCCTCCACTCCTTCCTTCTTCTTTCCTCCTACTCCTCCTCGCACTCCACTCCCTTTGTCTTGTTCTGTGGTTCCGCGTTACGTTCACCGCCTCGTCGACTCTCGTGAAAATGTGACAGCAGGGAAGGAAGCTGTGATGCTGCGCTGCTGTGATGCTGTGCGGGCCTTGAGTGCCACTGCAATGTTGTGCTGTGAAGATGTGCGTTTCCTCTACTCCTCCTCCTCCTCCTCCTCCTCCTCCTCCTCTTCAATTTACATCACTTCACACAATAATATATACCCTCTTTTCCACTGTTTTCATGTATCTTGTCTAGTCTATCTCCTCTTCTTCCTCCTCCTCCTCCTCCTCCTCCAGCGTGTGTTTGGGAAGCCTAAAGGAGTCTGGTCTTTGGTAAATGAGGCAAAACGAGCGCAGTGTGATGTGATGCAAGGCGTGTTTAGGTGTGTGGGGCGCGGCGGGGTGTAACCAGGCTGGGCTTGGCAGGGAGGGCGGGGCTGCGGTGCATGTAGTGTGTGTGTGTGTGTGTGTGTGTGTGTGTGTGTGTGTGTGTGTGTGTGTGTGTGTGTGTGTGAGGGAAGGGAAACGAGAAGGAGGGGCCGTTGCAGTCTGTTTTCTTCAGGGTGTGACTTGCAGGGTGTGTTTTTAGGGTGTTTTGGGGTGATGTGTATGTGACCAGATGCCCCAGTGTTGTTTTTGAGGGGAGTAAAGATGCGGTAAGATATTGCAGAGGCTGTGTTCGAGTGTAAGTGAATAAATCAGGGTGTAGGAAGGTGATGCACTTGGCAGGGTGTAGGAAGATGTATTATTGGTGCTGTAAGGTAGACCAGGGTGCTTCAGAATGTAATAAGGGAGAGAACAAGGTGTCAGGGTGTGTGAGGGTGCAGTAAAGGCTGTCGTGGGATGCATCAGAGTGTAGAGAGATCTGTCAGAATGCACTAGGAGAAAGCAGGGTGTGTGAGGGTGTAGCTTGGTGTAGTAGGGTGTTGGAGGGTGTGTCAGGGTATGTAAGGGAGAAACTAGGGTGTGTCAGGGGGCTCAGGAAGGTGTTTGCACCCCGAGCCGTGACAGCTTGAGGGATTTGAGGTGAAATGCTGGTGTACCTGTGGTCTGGTGGGAGGATTACCCGTCTCCTGTCTCCTCCTCCTCCTCCTCCTCCTCCTCCTCCTCCTCCTCCTCCTCCTCCTCCTCCTGCAGCTGCTCCTTTTCCTTTTCCGTTTTCTTTTTTTTCTTCCACATCTATTTTCTATTTCCTTAAGGCATCTCTGTCATCCCATCTCTCTCTCTCTCTCTCTCTCTCTCTCTCTCTCTCTCTCTCTCTCTCTCTCTCTCTCTCTCTCTCTCTCTCTCTCTCTCTCTCTCTCCCACTTAATCTCCCTCCTCCTTCTCCTCTTCCTCTCCCATTTCTAGTCTCCTTCTTGTATTTCTTTTCTCCTCAACTTCTTTTTTTTTTCTTGATCTCTTTCCCCTCTCTCTCCTGTAGCATAGTATTGTTTTTCTTTTCCTTTTCTTTTTCTCTCTCTTTCTCTGTATCCTTTACTGCGTTGTTGTTATTGTCATTGTTTTTATTTTGATTTTGTTTATTGTTATTTTATTTTTTCTTCTTTCATTATTTCGTTTGCATTTCTGTTTCCTCTCCTATTTTGGTCTTTTGCATATTCTCTCTCTCTCTCTCTCTCTCTCTCTCTCTCTCTCTCTCTCTCTCTCTCTCTCTCTCTCTCTCTCTCTCTCTCTCTCTCTCTCTCTCTCCTGTCCATACATTCAACCTATTCCATGCAACCTTCCTTCCCTGCGTCTTCTCCGTTACGCCCTTCCTTTCACGCCCCAAGAATGCGTGCCCCTGCCCCCCCCTCCGCGCAGTCGCCTCACACGTGCGCGCCCAGCCAACACAAGTCATTCCTTTGTCCAAGTCACACCAAGTATTCCGAAATATTCCCTGGGCATCCCCGCTATGTAGGAAACTCGCGTGACTAATTCCCCGCAATAGTAGGGTGGCGCCGCGACGTGACGTGACGAACCTGAGTGCCTGCTGGTGCCTCTCTCTCTCTCTCTCTCTCTCTCTCTCTCTCTCTCTCTCTCTCTCTCTCTCTCTCTCTCTCTCTCTCTCTCTCTCTCCTTGTCTCTGCCCCTGTGCCTTCTACCTTCTGTGTCACCTTGCCTGCCTGCCTGCCTCCTCCGCCTCTCTCCTGCCTCATTCATTCCTTGTCTATGTTCCTCTGCCTTCTACCTCCTCTCTCTCTCTCTCTCTCTCTCTCTCTCTCTCTCTCTCTCTCTCTCTCTCTCTCTCTCTCTCTCTCTCTCTCTCTCTCTCTCTCTCTCTCTCTCTGCTTGTTTTTATCTCCCTGTCTGTGTCCTTCCCTGCCTGTTTGTGATTCCCGTGGCTGGGTGACCTGTGTGACCTTGGCAGCGTTGGGTGACCTTGGGAAACTTCACGTGACTCCCATCTCTTCCTCTTGTGGTTATTCTTAGGGTGAAGGAAGTGTTTCTCTCTCTCTCTCTCTCTCTCTCTCTCTCTCTCTCTCTCTCTCTCTCTCTCTCTCTCTCTCTCTCTCTGACTGTTGAAAAATTGACCTGTTTTTTATGTTGGTCTTTAAAATTGTTCAGTTTTGCTCTGCCGTAGTGTTTGTCCTCCTCCTCCTCCTCCTCCTCCTCCTCCTCCTCCTCCTCCTCCTCCTCCTCCTCCTCCTCCTCCTCACTGCTTGTCCTTCCAAGACGTCCCTCAGACCTTGCTGACGTCATAATAATATTCTCGTCCGCTGATTGGCTGAAAGGATTATTGGAGAGAGAGAGAGAGAGAGAGAGAGAGAGAGAGAGAGAGAGAGAGAGAGAGAGAGAGAGAGAGAGAGAGAGAGAGAGAGAGAGAGGGTGATTTTCCGCTGGTGGGGCTGCGATGTTAAAGTGGGTTACTGTCTGGCATGTGGCTCTCCCTCCACCTCCCTCTCCCTCCTCTCCCTTCTGTCCCTTCTGTTTGTTCCCGTCTGTCTGGCTCCTTGTGGCTCTTTGTCAGTCTGCTCGCTCTCTTCCTCGTCTGCTGAGCCTACGTCTGTTCCTCCCCTTAAGATACAGTGCTGTGGTCCTAAGCGTTACAATGTCTGATCCTGGCAACTTTTAACAGGCCCTAGTGGAAGTCATTGGAGTGTTCAGGGGTATTGTTGTGGCTCTGGTGATAGTTTAATGTGTGCTATGTGTTTAGTACCTGAGGAGGAAAATATGTATTAGAGTCTAAGTAATCACGTTTGTGGCACTTGGAGATAATTGTAATGAGAGAATACGTTGAAAAATATAGGCCTATGTTTTTTTTTTTTTTTGTGTACGAGTATTATGAATTGTTTGTATATCTTTTTTTTTGCTTAAATCATTTTGTGTATTTTGTATTCAGTAGTGTTTTGTAGTTCTATTCGTTTAAGATTATTTATTGGTTTATTTGGTAAGCTACTTAATTACTAGTTAGTTAGTTAGTTAGTTAGTTAGTTGATTGACTTTATTTGTGTTTATGGTTTTAAAATTCCTCAGATCTTGTGCAAAAAATATCAGTCAGTCAGTCAGTCAGTCAATCAGTCAGTCAATCAGCCAGTCAGTCAATCAGCCAGTCAGTCAGTCAGTCAATCAGCCAGTCAGTCAGTCAGTCAATCCGCCAGTCAGCCAGCCAGTCAGTCAGTCACTCAGTCAGTCAGCCAATCAGACAATCAGACAATCAGTCAGTCAGTCAGTCAGTCAGTCATTCCACCCTCCAGTGTTTCTGCCTCACTGTTACCTCTCTTTTTGAATTCCTTCTCTTCATTGTCACTCACTCGCCTTTCCATTATTTCCTGCTTTTCACATGTTTTCCCCCCTTCGTCGCGTACTGTAACACCACACATACTATTTTGTACCTTTTCTTTCCTGCTCTCACTATTTTTGCTGTCAGTTACTCCCTCGTCCTCTCCTCCCGTCCTTTTCCATTCTGTACTTTTAAGCCTCTCTACTTGTCTACGTGTGCGCGTCATGGAAGGGACGGAGAGAGGCAGAGGGAAGAAAAGTGAAAGAATTTAGGATAAATAAGAATAACCACAAGTGAAGGAGGAAGGAAAGAAGGAATGAAATGTTGTCAAATAGGGAATAGGGAAGCGAGAAAGGAGGGAAGGGAAGAATGAAAGGAAGGGAGAAGGAGGAGGAGAGGAAGCGACATCAAGGAATTCAGGATAGAAGATAGCAATAACCACAGAGGAAAGAAGAAAGAAAGAAAGAGAAGAAGGATAAGAAGGAAAGGAAGGGAAGGAGGGATAGGAAAGAAGGAAGGAAGGTAGAGAGAAGTGACAAGGGAAGGGAAGAGAGGAATGAAAGGCAGGGAGGAGGAGAAGAGGAGCGGCGGCAGCAACAAAAGGGGAGGAAGGAGCGAAACACAGGTGGAAGGGAATGGTAATATTAATGGGAATGGTAATAAATCAGTAACATGACGACAAAGGAGGAAGGGAAGGAAGATATTAACTGACTTTACAAGTTAAAATGATGGCTGAAGGTGAAGTCGTTCTGTAGGGGAAGGTGGAGGAAGAATGAGGAGCAGGAGGAAGAGGAGGAAATTTTGTGAGACAGGAGAGGTGAGGGAAAGGAATATAACTGATGTAAGGAAAGAAAAGCAAAGAAAATGATTGCAGATTCAGGAGAAAGGAGTGGATAGGACAGACAGGAATAACATTGAAATATGGATAGAAAATTAATAGTAAAGGTAATAAGAAAAGATATATAGAACATTAAAGAGGAGGACGAGGCTCCAGAAGGGAAATGCGTAACAGGAGAGTGGTGGAGAGAGGCAAAGAGGTAGTAGGTATAGAGAGAGAGAGAGAGAGAGAGAGAGAGAGAGAGAGAGAGAGAGAGAGAGAGAGAGAGAGAGAGAGAGGAGGGGGGAGAGGAGGGAGGCAGGGCGGCAAGGAGGGAGGCACAACTGTCAAGAAATATGATATGGTGGAGGTGCCGACGCGTCCTCCCGCTCCCCCGCCGTCCATCCAGGCAGGAACGTGAGACGCCCTAATTCCTCCCAGCCCATTCCCCTCCCTTCCTCCCCCACTCCTCCCCCTCCCCCACAGCCCCCCATCATCACCTGTGGCAGGAGGCAGCTGGGTGCACCTTGCTCGACACACACTAAGGTTTAATGCCCACTCGGGTGTGTTCCAAGGGTCTTCTTGATGTCCTTCTGCGGGATTTACGTTCGGGAAGGCCACGCCCCTCACCCTGGGCGGCCCCGCGGTGTGACTGAGGGCGCTGCAGGGGCGTCTGGAGGCTCGTACCGCAGCCCTGATCTTTTAAGACAGTGCCCCATTCCGGCGGTAGTTTCCTCTTTTTTGTCTCCTCTGCTGCCTCCCCCGCGGCGTGCGATTGTGAGTAACTGTCCTCGTCCCGCCATAAGGAGCCCGCCGCTGCCTCGCCGCGCCTCCAGTAATTGCTGATCTTCCATTATCGCGAGTCGCTGCCGTTTAATGACTCGCGCACCGGAACGCCGCTGCAACCCACTCCAGGTTACGGCGACGCCTGCACTACAGCACAGGACAGCACAGCACAGCATGGCGCGGCGACACCTGAGCGGTCCATACGTCACAGGTTCATGTACTAAAACACTGCTCTCTCGCCATGACCATTTCCAAAGACCACAGAGATGATTAGCCAAGTCCTCAAAAGTATTTCTCCAGTTAATAATGTAGAAATCTTGTTAATCTGACACTAGAACTGTAAAAACATAATTAAAAATCCGTGTAACCTCAACTAGAGCCTTTTGAGAAGTGAGCAGGTAATGCGTGAGAAAGCCCCATGCAGGTGTGAGGTGTTGGTAAGGGAAGAACCGTGACAGCCGCACAGAGGAAGCAGGAGGAATTAACAGAGGCAGTGGCTAAGGAAGGAGATGTTAACGAGGGATGTGGGGAGATATGTGAAGGAAGGTGAGGTTGGAGTGAGGGAGGGAGGAAGGAAGGAAGGAAGGAAGGGAGAGAGGGAGGGAGGAAGGAGGTGTGACTTAAGGTGAAGTGGAGAAGAACATAATAGTGGTGATGATGTGAAGTGAAAGTGGTGATTGTGATGATGCACACGTGGCTTACTTCCCACGTCCACACACACACACACACACACACACACACACACACACACACACGGTGGTCCTTCACACCCTCCTAACTTCCATGTACATTGTTATTGGATTTGTCGCTTGGGGAGGATGCTGTGGATTAACCAGTGAAATCCTCTCGTTTAAGAATTATGACTCTCTTGCCAGATCCAGTTAGCGATATGGGATTGAGGGGAGAGAGAGAGAGAGAGAGAGAGAGAGAGAGAGAGAGAGAGAGAGAGAGAGAGAGAGAGAGAGAGAGAGAGAGAGAGAGAGACTACAAACAATTAAATTAAACTAAGATCCATTTCAAAACCACCTGCACAGACTCAGACTTTGATTACATTACATCTTCTCTGTTACTGCTTAAGAAAAATGGACCAAAGCAGGAGAGAGAGAGAGAGAGAGAGAGAGAGAGAGAGAGAAAAAAAAAAGGAAAAGAAATCAGGACGGAGGAAAAAACAAAGGTAAAAAAGGAAGAAGAAGCATAGGATAAATGTAAACCGGCTTGTCCTTAAGAGCAGTTGCGTCTTGTTGTAATCAGTGAAGCTCTTGTTTTGCCTCGCCCGGGTTATCATCAGACAATTTCTTGCGTCGTGTCGGGATGAACAAGACCTGCTTTCGCTCTCTCGCTATCACAGGAGGAGGAAGAGGAGGAGGAGGAGGAGGAGGAGGTGAGGGAAGCAGATGGTGGATGTATAAACGTTGTATCTTTATAAGCCAAGTGGCCTGTGTGTCTTCATCTTCAATTTTCTACTTCTCTTAGTGTTTCTGGAAGCCACTGCCTGGTCTCCGCCTGTTCACTGGAGCTGAAATGCGGAGGTGGAGGAGGAAGAAGGGTAGGAGTATAACAGACGCAGCCGGGGAGAGAAGAGAGGAGATCGGTGGGAGATGAGGAAGGAGAGATATAGTGAGAGGAGACATCAGAGGGAAGTGGTGAGAGGAGGGGAAAAGATCGGTGGGAGGAAAGAGAGAGGTGGTGAGACTGAGAGGAAGAGCCCAGGTAAAGGTGGTGGTGGTGGTGGTGGTGGTGTTTGCCTCTTATACCACCAGTTAATACGTTGCAAATTGCGATGCTGCGAAGTGGAAAGCCTGATAACCTACCTAGCTGACGAAGGCACTGACGGAGGTGGCACTGAGAGGACGAATAAAAGAAGAAAACATCAAGAAACAATTAAAAAAAAGAAAACGAGAGAAAAAAAAAACAAGATCATGATATAGAAAAACAAGTAAAAACAGAACAGCAGAGAAAATGGATAAAAAAGGAAACGGGAGAAGAGATCCAAATGACGAAGAGAAGGCGAAGAAAGAGACTAATAACCATAGTAGAATGTGGAAACGAAAGAGAGATTTCCCATGAGCCTCTGCGGTGGTATTGGAGGAGGAGAGAAGGATGCAGGAAGGAGACAGGAGGGGAAGGGAAGGATTGTGAAGGATCTGCAGGACTTAAAGAGAGCCACAGGAGTGCATTAAGGATACGACTGTCCAGCTGGAGGAAGAAGGAAGGAAGGAAGGAAGGAAGGAAGGAAGATGGAATAGGAATGGAAAGGTATAAAGAAAGAAAGGGAAAGAAATGAAAGAAATGTAGGGTGGAAGACAAGAAAAGGAAGGAAGGAAAGAAGGAAAGGGGAAAAGGAAAGGGAATTGAAAAGCGTAAAGAAAGGGAAGGGAAAGAAAAGAATGAAATATAGAATGAAAGACAGAAACTGGGTGATAAAAAAGTTGAAGGAAGAAAATGAGGAATGGAAAAGAAGAAGAAAAGAGAGGAAGAACTGGGTATTTATAAAGCTTAAGAAAATAAGAGAAAAGGAAGAATGGAAGAAAGACCAAGAAAATAACGAATATGAACGAAGAAGAAAAACGACATTTTGACGAGACGGAAGAAAATGGGAAACTGCAGATGGAAATAAGTCAAGAGAGAGAGAGAGAGAGAGAGAGAGAGAGAGAGAGAGAGAGAGAGAGAGAGAGAGACTTGCAAGATTCCATCAAGCCAAGGTAATTTTAATAATCCAACCCAGAACAGTATTAGTGACTGTCTGTGGATACTTGGACCCCCACCTATACCCCCCTCCCCCCACAACAACCCCCCAACTCTATCCCCCCTTCCCCAATAGCCTCCCACCTCTTTCCTAAGCCGCCATCTTGCCTCCCCCGCCCAGCCAGCAAGGCACACTGAATTATTTATCGTTATTTAATTTTTCTGCTGGTACTCTGAATTCCTGGCGATTTTGGTAGTAGTAGTAGTAGTAGTAGTAGTAGTGGTGGTGGTGGTGATAGTTGTTGTTCTTGTGTGATTGTGGTGGATGTCTTTCTGTGGTGGTGATGGTGGTGGTATCGGAGGCTGTGGTGGTGGTGGTGGTGGTGGTGGTGGTGGTGGTGGTGGTTCCCTGATCCAAGTCGCCAGACGGAGCGTGAAATGAGAACCTTCCTCCTCCCCCCATTTATTATATCTCCTCCTCCTCCTCCTCCTCCTCCTCCTCCTCCTCCTCCTCCTCCTCCTTTCCTCCACGTCAAGACGCCCCATTATTCATCTCTCGCCGCCTCTGTCCCTCTTCCCTATTTGTGTATTCCTCCTTTGTTACTTCTGTTATTCCTCCTCTCTTTCTTCTTCTTCTCCTTCCTTCTCTTATCGTTATTCTCTCGCTCCCTTCCTCCTTCCTTCGTCTTCCTTTCTTTACCTCTTCGCCTCAGTTTCCTGTTCATCTTCTTCTCTTCTCCTCCTGCTCTTCATCTTCTCTTCTCTTCATCTTCCTCTCTTCTCCTCTTCATCTTCGTCTCTTCTTGTCGTCCTCTTCATCTTTCTCTCTTTCTCTCTCTCTCCATCCTCATTCCTCACCAGATAACTTTTCTCTGTTAGCATTTACTCTTCCTCTCTCACTCTGCTCGTTTGTCTTCATATCCTAAGTACACTCCATTTCTCGCTCTTTCTTCTCTTTCTCTTTTTCTTTATATTCTTCCGTTATTCTTAATTTTTACCAACTTATTTTCTCGCTTCTTGTCGTCCTTTATTTTTCGTCTCCTCCTCCTCCTCCTCCTCCTCCTCCTCCTCCTCCTCCTCCTCCTCCTCCTCCTCCTCCTCCTCCTCCTCCTCCTCCTCCTCCTCCTTTCCACCGCAATTAATATTACAACGTCCCGCGTCTGAATTATTTCTAATAATAAGTTTTCATTCATTCATAATGAATTGCTGAAAATATAAAGACATGACAAGGAGAGAGAGAGAGAGAGAGAGAGAGAGAGAGAGAGAGAGAGAGAGAGAGAGAGAGAGAGAGAGAGAGAGAGACTTAACACGCGGAACAAAGCAATGAGTGTGTCACCCACAGTACTATTTAGGGCGTTAAAGAGGACCTTTTGTTTTGCTTGTTGGAGTGGGAGCAGTGACCGAGGGGAGGCGAGGAGGAGGAGGAGGAGGAGGAGGAGGAGCAGTAGTGAAATAGAGCAGTCACCGGAAGATAGAGACGGTAATTACCTTATAAAGCAATACAAAAGCTACAGCGGGGAGCGAAAAGAGCAAAGGTGTGAAGAGAAAGGCGAGGCGTGTGGGTGAGGGGAGAGGACGCAGGAGGACGGGAGAGTGGGAGTGAAGGATAGGAAGGCGAGCGGCGGGGCAGAATGGATGAGAGGCGTGCTGCAAGTGGAGGTCTTGCGAGGCGGGGACAAGGGCGCCGCGAGGGCAGAGGCGTAATTAATATTGTTTGGCACTAAAGGACACGTGACGGAGTAATGCGATTGTCTGGCGGGGCGCGGCAGTATCAGGCGGTGCAGGGCCTCGTGTTATGCAGCCTCGCCCTGCCTGCTCCGCCTGCCACGTCTCATGCACCCCATCTGCGTCTGCCGCCTCGCCGCGCTGAGCCCTTCATTGTGTCATGACGCCTGAGCCTGTGTTACAAGGGTTTAGCTGACGCGGACGGGAAATGTCGTGCGCTGCAGCTTAAGCCGGCAGGGAAAGACCTGCTGGGATGGCGCGGCACAGCTGGCGCCCCGCCCAGCTGTGCCGAGGCTGGAGGCGCTAATGATCCCGCCGCCCCGACCCTCGTCACCAGACTTTTATTTCTAATTACAGACAAGCCTAGCGCCCCTTTCTCCCCCCTCACCCCCCTCAGTGGCGGTGGCCCAGGGTATGGCACACTTGGAGAAAGTGAGTGCTTCGACTCTCCTCAGCCAGGGGTGTCCCTGGTCTCAAGGTGTTGTGTCGCGTCCCTGAAGCACAACTCCACCACACTTGACTTTGTCAAGGCCGCGCGAGGTCACCAGGAGCGACCCAGCGCGTGGGGTCATCAGGTCTAAGTGTGGGGGCCTCTTTGAGGGCCACTCGCTGACACGCTGCTGAGACACCACGCTGCTGCTGCTGCTGCTGCCTCTGCTTCTGACGCGGCCTCTCGTCCTAGGGGTCGTCCTCGTTCCCTCGCCCCGTCACGACTAGTGCCAGCCCCAGCGGGTCACCGTGTCGCTCGGGAAGGACTAAGTGACACTGAATTCCTGGATCTCCTGCGATTGGTTCCCCTCCGCCGCGCTACACATCGCCGCGGCGTGCTGAGGGGGGAGGTGCGGGGATGGGGGAGGGATGCTGCGTGGCGGCTGACGGGGCGAGTGCGGCGGCGGCGGCGGTCCATTGACGGCAGACTCAAGTAGCGAGATGCCGTGATGGTTTTTAAAGCTGCTTCACCCTCGCCTAGTCGATATTCTTTGTTTCAACGCTACGGCCAAGGCGACTCTTCCCCCTGGAGCCCCGGAGCCCCGTCCCCCGCGTGCTGACTCGTCCCCCGTGTGCCGCCATGGACGAGGGATTTAGGGGCCGGATCTACTCTTCTTGTCGGGATGGCTTCCGGCGTGAGGGCGGCAGGTGACCCCCGCCGCGTGGAGGTGGCGGTGCTCCCGGCTCGGCGAGATGCTGCTCGAGTGGTGAAAATGTTCCGGGAATATTAAAGATAATCCCTGACATGGGCCGGGGGTGAGATGGGGGGGCGGGGGGAGTGAGGGCTGTTGAGCTGCTCCTAGCTGGGGGGAGGGAGATGTGGGCAACGTAGACGCATTTTCCCATAGTCCGTCCGTACACGTGAGGAGACTCAAGAGAGAGAGAGAGAGAGAGAGGGAGAGAGAGATGCCCGCGTAGTTTTTCCACGGAACCCTTGAATAATTTTTCGGATTCCAAGGTTGTTTTTCCCCTGCATGCTGAAGTACCGAGGGAAGGAGAGCGGGGACAGAATGCCGCGGTCCGCAAGCAAGGTTTCAATTAACATACTGAGATGGCGGGGTGGGTTTTTCACTGAGGCGAGGCGAGTATTGATGGCACGGTGTGTACTCACTCTACTACGTACTTCATTGATTCCCGGAAAGCGTACTAGAGGAGAGAGAGGGAGGGAGAGATGATGAGGGGGTGAGGGGGAGCTGTTGGGCGCAGCACGTGAAGTATCTGGCGAGTTCCTGGGATGGCAAGAATGATGTCCGGGAGATGAGATGTGATGCTGATGTCGAGATGCGCTTGTTGTCATAAATTACATCTTTTCTCCTCCTCCTCCTCCTCCCTGTGTGTGTGTGTGTGTGTGTGTGTGTGTGTGTTGTGGCTTTAATTAGTTGAAAGGAAAGGAAGTAAAATTGAAGCTGTTTTAAAAGATTTGATCTCCAAACGCAAGATATCGAGGGTGAGGTGGAAGAGGAGAAGGAAGAGTGGAGAGGAGCAAGATTTAGGCTGTAAGAAGAGGAGGAGAAGAAGAAGAGAGATTAGAGAGATGAAGGATAGGAGGAGATGTAGGAGAAGGAAGAGGAGATAAAGGAGGTGGAGGTAGAGGAGGAGGAGGAGGAGGAGGAGGAGGAGGAGGAGGAGGAAGGCAAATACATAATGCGGACTTATGAGATGTGTGGCCCAAGTAGTCTTGTTGATGGGTGCCTTGCTACACCTGCTGCTCCTCCTCCTCCTCCTCCTCCTCCTCCTCCTCCTCCTCCTCCTCCTTATTACCGTCTCTTCCTTATAACTGTCACGGTCTTATCTCGCCTTGCTAAATTTACAAGTTTGAACCAATCTATATATAATTTTTCTTTCTCTCTCTCTCTTTCTTTCTAAGATCACCTAAGTTTTCGTCTCTCTCTCTCTCTCTCTCTCTCTCTCTCTCTCTCTCTCTCTCTCTCTCTCTCTCTCTCTCTCTCTCTCCAAGCCTCATCTTCCCCCTCCCCATAAAACCAGATTGGGCATCGTTTGACGTGCTTTGTTCTCCCCATTTTGCCTGCAGTTTCCCTTGTTTTATTTGCCGACGTGTGTGTGTGTGTGTGTGTGTGTGTGTGTGTGTGTGTGAGGGTGTTTCTTATTGGTTTCTTATTAGTTGTATTTGTTGTTGTTTTCCTTTTTGTCTTAATTGTTGTTCATTTCTAGTTTTGTTTCTTTTTTTCTTTTCTGAAGTGAGGAAAAGTTTTTTTTTGTTAATTAGTTTTTCTTTTCTTTTTTTTATATTATTGTTATTGTTTGTTTTTTTCATAATCATCGTCATTATCATTATATTTACCTTCCCTTTTCTGTTCTTACTTCTTATTCTTGTTCAATTTTTTTTCTTCTTCTTCTTCTTCTTCTTCTTCTTCTTCTTCTGTTCCTCCTCCTCCTCCTCCTCCTCCTCCTCCTCCTCCTCCTCCTCCTCCTCCTCCTCAGGTATCAGACCAGGTGCCTCTCGAAGGAGGTACTTAAGTCTTTATATACACTACTTCATGGCCTCTCTCTCTCTCTCTCTCTCTCTCTCTCTCTCTCTCTCTCTCTCTCTCTCTCTCTCTCTCTCTCTCTCTCTCTCTCTCTCTCTTCCCTCAAAGTGTTCATTTTCTCCTTCGCTTCATCCATATCTTTCTTACCCTCCTCCCTCTCCCTCTCTTCCTCTCTCCCTCCTCTCCTTCTTTTTATTCGCATTTAACGTGTTTCTCATTTTCCTCCCCTTCGCCCTTTCCTCCCAATCGTGTATCCTTTCATAGCGTCTTCTTTTTTTATCTCTCTATTTATTTATTTATTGCCCTTTACATTGTCCTTCATCGCTCCCTCCTTTCATTCATTTTTCCTCATCTCTCCCCCTTCCTTCATTTACCTTCTTTTCGCTCCCATGTTGCTGCTGTTCCTGCTGCTGTTGCTGTTTCATGTTAGTTATCCTCGTTTTCTTTTATATTTTAAGCTTTCTTTTGGGTTTTCTCTTCACCTACTTCGTCTCTTCCTCATCATTCACTATTTCTCTTTCTCCTTCTCTTCTTCCTTCTTGTGGTCTTGATGTTATTTTTATATTTATCATGTTTCTTGGCTTTCTCTCTCGTTTCATTTTTTTTCTTCATTTTTTTACTCATTGTCTTTCTGTATATATGTACGTTTGTTTGTTTGTTTGTTCGTTTGTCTGTCTGTCTATCTGTCTGTTTGAGTGCCTTCCTGCATTTCTGTCTGTATGTCTGTCTATTTGCGTATGTGTATTTGAGTTTCTCTCTCTCTCTCTCTCTCTCTCTCTCTCTCTCTCTCTCTCTCTCTCTCTCTCTCTCTCTCTCTCTCTCTCTCTCTCTCTCTCTCTCTCTCTCTCTCTCTCTCTCTCTCAACCTTCCCCCTCCCTCTACCTTCCTCCTCCCCCTTCTCCCACCTCAACCCTTCCCTCTCTCCCTCCCTCAACCCTTCTCCTCCCCTCCTCTCGTCTCCTTAGCGGCACTTGGAGTCTCAAATCCTCTCGTTGGTTTCAAGGGAATTATTGAAGGTGGAGTAACGCAATCCTGCCTCCCCTTGCACGCCCACACCTTGCCGGGCCGCGTGAGGTGAATCGCTCAGCACGCGACCACCACCACCACCACCACTGCCACCACCACCACCACTACCATTACTACTGATGTTGAAGAGGCCAATGTTGTCTCTTCCTCTCAGTGTGTTTAACCTCCGCCATGACTGAGAATGAAGCGTCGTCGTCATGTGTGTGTGTGTGTGTGTGTGTGTGTGTGTGTGTGTGTGTGTGTGTGTGTGTGTGTGTGTAGGGTGTATCAGGTGTTTCCGTTACTCATTAGCGCCAGGTGTCATCAGATGGAGTAGGGAGAGAGAGGAGGAAAGAAAGGAGACGGGAAAGATAAGAGAGAGAAAGAGAGAGAGAGAGGAGGAAAAAGTCGCTACGTCAAAGGAAGGTAAGTAGAAAAAGAGAGAGAAAAAAAAGCAACATTCCTATTTTTTCTTTTCTTTTTTTTTCCTCATTTTTAGGATGCAAGAGAGGAAGGGAGGCGGGAAAGAAGCGAAGACGGTGACGGTGGCGGTGACGGAGGGTGTGGCTACCATGTCCCTCTTTCATATCTCTGTTGTTTAGCTGTTTTTTGTCGCCCAGGCCTGTGTTTGGCGGTGCTTCCTGGACGACAGGTGACACCCCACACACCTGGCCCCGCACCCTGGCACACTCTGGCCCCAGGTGTGTGTGTGTGTGTGTGTGTGTGTGTGTGTGTGTGTGTGACTCAAGTGTTTGGCGGTGGCTCTTGAGGGCGAGGCAAATAGCGAGGTAGGCGTGCACGTATTCATAGACTCTCTCTCTCTCTCTCTCTCTCTCTCTCTCTCTCTCTCTCTCTCTCTCTCTCTCTCTCTCTCTCTCTCTCTCTCTCTCTCTCCTTATTCCTATTTTTGTTTCTCTAAATTTTTTTCTCCCACCAAGATTATCAATAGAAGTGATGTAACCTCCTTCTCTTCTTCTTCCTCCTCCTCCTCCTCCTCCTCCTCCTCCTCCTCCTCCTCCTCCTACTCCTCCGTTTGCTCTTCCTCTCCATTCTCTCATCCCTCCCTGCCCTCATCCTCTCCCCCATGCCCCTCCCAGCCACCCCAACACCACTGCAGGTTACACCGACAGCGCCTCGTAACCCGGACTCTTTATCTTGCTTCCTGGGGGCGCGGGAGGGCCATGGAAGGGGCGTGGGACGGGAGTGGGAGGGGAATGGGTGTTACTCGGCCCCTGTTCCGCCCCCAACCTTAATAGCCTTCACCCAACACAACCCCCACCCCCTACTGTCTTGCACTCTCCCATCATGTCCCTGCCTCCCCTCACCTCCCGGTTCCCACCACATGACACCCCCTCTCCCCCTCCTCCTCTCAGCTTGTCACGTGATCCCCCTCCATCCAGTGGCTATCACCCCAATGGACCTTAACTCAACATAGTTCTCAACCCCCACTGTGTCTCCCCTCGCAAAACCCTCACATGATATCCCCTCTTTTTTCTCCCTCTCTTCTCTCTCTCCTTTTTTTTCACCACCCTCCGTATGCCACTCACGCCGCGCATGTCCTCCTTCGCAGTTTGTCTTTTCCCCTCATAAGCTTTTGATATTCCCTCACCCTCCATCACATCCCTCTCACGCACCCCAGCAACCTCCCAGCAAGGGGTGACTCAAGCATAGATTAATATTTACCCAGTTGTTCCTCTACCACGCCGTAACGAAGGCCGAGGCGCCGCTGAGGAGCCGTGAGTTTGTGTTTGTGATGCGAAGTTATAGGAGGTCCAGTCAAGGTCGCAGGAGTATGCACAGCTGGTCGTGGGAATTTACAAGGACTTGGGGATGTGGCAGGAGGTCGCGGTCATGTGGTGTGAAGGGTCGTGGAAGAGGTGTGAGGATGCAGTGTAAGTCGTAGGAGGGAGGAGTGTGTCGTGCAGTGTCGTGGAGTGTCTTGGAGTGTCATGGAGTGTGTCGTGAGGTCGTTCTAAGTCGTCTTCGTGGCTTCAGTAGTGCTCGGGGGGGCCGTCGATGTATTGATGGCGCTGTTGATGTTCCTCAGGGTCGTTGAGGTGCTTCAGTTCTGGTCTTAGTGGGGTGGCAGCGCTGGGGGTGACAGGGGCGATAGGGTGATAGGGGTGACTGCCGCGGCCCAAGGAAGTGCGCGTGTGTGCTCTCTATGCTAATGGGCGCTCCGGGAATCGACAGCCGCGCCGTTTGCATACGTGGTGTGTATAATTCCGAAACAAATATTGCATTTAATGAACGAGCCGAGGGTAGGACCAGGACACGGCCGCAAGGAAGGAAGGACATGGAGGGACGTGGAAGGAAGGAAGGAAAATGGGAAGAAGGAAAGGGGGATATGGAAGCAAGGAAGAAAGATATGGGAAGAAGGAAAGGAAGGACGTGGAAGAAAGGAAGGAAGGAAGGAAGGAGAGAAGAAACACAAGGACATGAATAAAAGAGAGAAAGAGTACAAGAGAGAGACGAAAGAGAAAGAGACAAGGACACCAGTTTGAGACTTCCCCATCACGCCCACCAGCTCGATCACCACCACCCACCCACCCACCCACCCACCTACCTCTCGCGTCCCATTCACCCAGAGTCACCCAGTCAGCGTCCGACCCCTGCAGCAGAACTCCTACATACGTGTCCTGGATGGCTGCAGGCGTGACCCAACTGCAGAAGGCGGCGACGGAGGAAGCGAAAGAGGAGGAGGAACGGACACACACGAAATTCCTCCACCATCTTGCTTGCCTCATCCCATCACAGCCACCCATCCCACCACCACCACCACCGCCACCACCATCACTCCCCCACTCGTGACCTCGCTGTGAATGGCGGCTCCGCGGGACAGGGCGGCCAGAAAGAGCTGTTGCCACCAACTACACGCTTCGGGGCCCCAGGAATTGTGTCCATATAAACTTAGTGGATAAAAGTTTGCCGATTGCGCGGTAGGGCAGGGCTAGACTGGGCAAGGAGGATGAGGCGAGGTGGGTCAGGAGGGGCGGTATCTCTGACAAAGCCACTACTTGGAGCTGGCTTGGCTTGGACTGAGCTGAGAGACAAGATGGTGATTGGGGAGGCAGTGGAGCAAGATAGAGGGCGAGGAGCAGCGGCAGGAGGATCAGGAGCGGCAGGAAGGACAGAGGAAGGGGTGGTGTTAGTGGAGGATGGATAGACTGGGGTGTGCGTGGGTGTGGGTGGGTATTTGAGGGCTAAGGAAAACTGGGGGAGAGATAGAGATAAGAAGGAGGAAAGTGTAGCGAGTAAAATGAGGCTGAGAGAGAGAGAGAGAGAGAGAGAGAGAGAGAGAGAGAGAGAGAGAGAGAGAGAGAGAGAGAGAGAGAGAGAGAGACCGTATAAGGAGGGGGATCGTTCGTGAATCGTTCTCAGTTCGTCAGCATTTTCTTGTTATCGTGGCATCAAGCAAGGAGCAGAGACTAGCCTTCCTCTCTCTCTCTCTCTCTCTCTCTCTCTCTCTCTCTCTCTCTCTCTCTCTCTCTCTCTCTCTCTCTGTGTCTCTGTCTGTCTTTGATGCTCACCTCCTTTATTCTCTTAATTAGTCTTTAGGGGCACGCTAACCACGGCTCCTTGACCTCGTTCTAAGCCCGCGCTGACCTCGCCTCCTTTGTTGACCTCGCCCTTGTTATGCTGCGTCCCCGGCCTCGTAGAAACTGGAAGGGAGAGAGAGAGAGAGAGAGAGAGAGAGAGAGAGAGAGAGAGAGAGAGAGAGAGAGAGAGAGAGAGAGAATAAGAAGACTGGCCAATCATAAGGTGTCTTTGGAACGCCTAATTTCTGGTTCTGAGTTTGTTGTTTTTGTTGTTTCCTCTGTTTGTTTCTTTCTTCTTGGTGGTATTGTGAAGTTTCGGAGTTTGTGTGTTGGTGTGTTTGTTGTTGCTGTTGAGGAAGAGAGAGAGAGAGAGAGAGAGAGAAAGAGATGGTAGAGGAAAGGGACAGAAGGAAAGAATAGAAGAAGGGAAGGTTGAAAGTTGTGATTTAATGGTTAATATGACAAAAAAAATTAACGAATAGAAGGGAAACAGTGAAAAATGTTGTCCATAAGAGAGAGAGAATGAGAGAGAGGAGGATGGAAAGGGAGTGAAGAT
This sequence comes from Scylla paramamosain, assembly GCF_035594125.1. Lineage (NCBI taxonomy): Eukaryota > Metazoa > Arthropoda > Malacostraca > Decapoda > Portunidae > Scylla > Scylla paramamosain. Next base: position 2,868,214 of record NC_087159.1, on the reverse strand, counting down.
AAAGAAGGAAAGAAGATAAAAGATGGGTGTGATACAATGGATAATATTGCGAAAAAAATAACGAATAAAAGCGTAAAGAGTGAAGAAAGTTTGTTCACTGTTGCGGAAGAGATTGAAAGTGAAGGTGAGGATGAAAAAAATAAAAAATAAAATAGAATGAACTAAACAAATCCGAGCATTGGAATAAGAGAGAGAGAGAGAGAGAGAGAGAGAGAGAGAGAGAGAGAGAGAGAGAGAGAGGAAAAATCAAGGAACGAAAAGAATGAACGAAAAAAATCAGAAAGAGAACAGAACGAAAGGAGATAAAAAAAAATATGCAGGTGGGAGCAGATGGGAAGAGAAAAGAAATGGAAATTGAAGTGGCTGAAGGTGGACGAATGGGAAGAAGGGAAGGGAAGGGAAGGATGAGAATTTTAGAAACTCGCATCGAAAATAAATAAAAAAAACAGAGAGAGAGAGAGAGAGAGAGAGAGAGAGAGAGAGAGAGAGAGAGAGAGAGAGAGAATCGAAACCATTTTCCCTCACTTTCCCTTGTTACTTTCAACTTTCTGTGTATTCTCGTATCAGATCAAGGCTTCGCTCCAAAGACTCACAGAGGAGGAGGAGGAAAGCTCAGTAGGACATGGGGACAAGGTGGGGCTCCAAAAGGGGGTAATGGGGAAGGGGGAAGGGGGAGAGAGCCTCAAGACTCGTGGGGAAGAGCTGAGTTGGGCTGTGAGAAGCTTGGGAAGGATAACTTAAAGGAAAGAGAAGGAAGAGGAAGAGGAGGAGAAGATAGGAAGGAGGGGCTAAAGAAGGTCGGGAGGAGAATACGTGGTGTCATTGGAGAGAGAGAGAGAGAGAGAGAGAGAGAGAGAGAGAGAGAGAGAGAGAGAGAGAGAGAGAGAGAGAGAGAGAGTCAGTCGATCGTCGTAAAGGAAGGAATTAAAGATTTGAAAACATTTGCTATTAATTTGAATGCGTTTCATTTAGTGCAGCGAGGCAGCTAAATGGGAGAGAGAGAGAGAGAGAGAGAGAGAGAGAGAGAGAGAGAGAGAGAGAGAGAGAGAGAGAGACCCGAAAAGAAAAGAACCTACCATCTTGCGCAGGCTGACCAACCACCAACACCTTTTCTAAGTAAACGGGGAATTGCTCCCAAGTTTTGCCCTTACAGACAGAGACCAGATGGGTGTTCTTTTTTTTTTTTCTTATCCCCTTCCCTTTATACCCTCTTCCCTTCCTACATCTGCCCTCCTTCCCCTTCCTCTCTTCCCCTTCCTCTCTTCCCCTTTACTCTGCATGTGCGGCTTAACGTAAACAGTAATGCATCAAGTGATCGTACCTTCTTCCTATACATATAAAATTATCAAATTAATCTCACTTCATTGCCGTCATTATTATTATCATCATCATCAGCAGCAGCAGCATCAATAGTAAGTCGTGTGTATTTCTATATCTGAAACTCCCTTTAATCTTACATCATCACTATCATTATCACCATCATCCCTTGACTTACTTTCGTCTCCTACCTGCCACTCACCTACCCAGTCACCCTTTTCACACCCATCACCCAACACTATCCGCTCTTATTTCCCCATCCACGGCTGAGAAATGCCTACAATACGTATATATTTAATTGTTATCTATGTATATTCTCTCCGTGCCTCTCTCTTCCTCTCACTATCCCTCCTCTCCTCCCTCCCTCCCTCCCGCTATTCATTTCTCTCGCCAATGCCTTTGAGATCGTCAATTAGTAAGTATTTTTCGACGTAATGTGTTTTATCTAGTTTTCTTTTTAATAATGCGACTGTATTGCGCGTCAGTTGCCAATTTATGTTTTATTTCCCTCGTAAGCTTAGAGAAAACGTGACTGCAGGGGATGCTGATAATTTCACGAATCGAAATGTGTGTTGTGCCGTGAGTCATTATCGTATCTATAGTTCAATGTAAAGAGGGATGCTAGGGGGAGCTGTTCAAAGAAAGCCGTTAGTATTATCGTGAATTCCAACTTGTTATCCTGTAAATGCTTTATTTTTATCATCCACTGGAAAGGAAGGGTGCTTGTGGTCTTGCTTGCCCTGTGAATCCATTATCGTATCTGCCGTTCACTATACAGGAGAGGTTTTAGCGGTGTTATGTAAAGAAAATATTCAGTATTATCGTACCCTCCAACCTGCCTCGGCTGATAACTTGTCGACATCGTACCAATAACAGACAGATAAATAGAAAACAGGTATTATGAAGCGTTATTGTCGATGCAAATTTACAAATGCATATTTCGATATTCATAATTACACACAGAGGCAAGAACGTCATGTAGTGAACACCGTACTTGTAGTTAGTATAAACAACCTAAATATAATAAAACCCGGCGTTATTAACTATCATCATCACCACAAACCTACAGAAAACAAGCTTCGATATTCATAACTACACAAAGAAATAATAGTACAAGCGTAATAATGCAAAGAATCAAACATTTACACTTCGGTACATGCAATCTTGTGAGAACTACTTGACATAACTCCTCCGCCCGACCGCATCACGCTTGTAGCACTCCGCCAAGCTCCGCCCCGCCTCACTCCTCTGCCCCGCTTCCTGCTGTTAATGCATGCTACCAGTGCTTCATAATTATATTCTCTATTAATTGGCGCAAAATGTACGTATGAACGAGTGCACCGGTTCCTGTTGGTCATTCCTCCTTACATTACTTTACCTGGGTGTCTGTCCAAGCTGGGGAGGGAAAACGGGAAGTTAACGGATGCAGTAATTGTTTGTTAGGGAAGAGGAGAAAAAAAAGGAGAAAGGAAGAAGTATTTGAAGGTTTAGTGCAAGTAGGCTTTGGGTGTGTCGTAAGGGAGTGAAAGGGTGACGTAACATAACCCCTTCTTGGTGGGTAAGTCGTACTGCTGAGTTAGACAGGAAGAGAATTTTAAAGGCCATCTCGTCGTTACTGTCATTATTGTCATTATTATCATTTTCTTCGTATTTCTGTATTTGTAAGATACTGTATTGTTATATCTTACCTTTGTATTTCTCTTATGTAAGATTGAGTCTTTCTTTTCACCTTTCAGTCCTCCTCCCCCCTTTCCTCCTCCTCCTCCTCCTCCTTATAGCATTACGTAATACAACCCCATACCTCCTCCCGTTCCCCCTCTCCCCCTCCACCTCTCCACTTACCTTCCCCCTCCTCTTCCTCCCCTTACCCCTCTCCTCCTCCCCTCCTCCTCTCTCCCACCACGCCCTTCGCCTCGCCCTCACATAGCAACTAACTTCATCCTCCTTGTTTTCTAGCGAAGTTTCCAGCCTTAGAGGGCAACTGAGGCCTCCCGCCCTTCCTTTCCCTTCCTCTCCCTTCCGCTTTACGTTTTCTTTACGTCTCCCTTTGGTTTATATGAGGAGGGACTTAACTATTTCTTCCTTTCCTCCAGTTTCTTATGTCCGTGGAGTGAATCTCTCTCTCTCTCTCTCTCTCTCTCTCTCTCTCTCTCTCTCTCTCTCTCTCTCTCTCTCTCTCTCTCTCCGTCAATCAGTCGGTCGTGTCCTTGACGTCCTTCCCGCCCTTCTTCGGCCCCCAGGTGTGAAGGAGGAGGAGGAGGAAGAGGAGGAGGAAAGAGTGTTATGATTCCAGTCAGCGTTGAGCAGTGGAGGGAAGGAGGGAGAGAAGGAGGGATGGAGGGAAAAGGTGGGGTCTAGAGAGGCAAAAGGAAGAAGGTTAGAGAGAGAGAGAGAGAGAGAGAGAGAGAGAGAGAGAGAGAATCAACATAACTACCTTCATATCTACTAATTATCCTTCCCTCTTTCCCCTCATCTTTTTCCCTTGTTTCCCTGTCACCCAGCTCCTCTCCTGTACTCATCGTTCACCCATTCCCTATTCCCCATTTCCTATCCTCACCCATCTCTCGTTTCCCCGTCATCTTCATAGTTCCTCTCATCTGTGCAGCCCTCGCCGCCCTGCCCCTTCCGTGCCTCCCCTGCAGCTGCCGCCTCGCTAACATAACAGTGACCTTGTGTGCTACAGCTGTGAGGCGTCATGTTCTTAGTCCTGCCATTCACATCATAGCCTTGCATAATCCTTGCATAATACTGCTGCATAATTGTATTCAGCTCGGTGACACACACACACACACACACACACACACACACACACACACACACACACACACGCACACCCACACATGCACTTAAGCACACTGAAAGTTATATTCCCGTTGCATTTCTGTTTGTGATGACGCTAAATTCACTCTCATTTCGTTCTCTCTCGTATACACACACACACACACATACACACACACACACACACACACACACACACACACACACACACACACTAAGCTACATTCTCAGTACATTTCTAAGTCTTTCCAGTATAATTTCAGTCTTGCTTCACACAAACAATTACTCTTACACTAAAAACACACTTTAGACATACAATTCCACTCTTCCATCCACCCACTCTTCCACGCTACACCACCCCCACACTACGTACACGCACTCTTCACCCACCTAATCAACTCTCATATTAATAGTAATGTACCCACAATCCACTCTGAAAAGTCTACAGCATATTGACTCAGTGTTGTACATTTGAATAATTGCTCCCTCCGTAAAAATGTTGGGATTATAGAGTGTAATTCATAAAAGGTACAGGTAGGAGCAGGTGAGGGTGGGAAAAATGTATTAGCTAATGTCATTATGGGTTTGAAGTGAGCAGGTTTATCATTATTATTAGTCCTATATCTCTTGTTTTATGTATATTTTTTTTCTTGTTTCGCTTTAATTTTACTTTTTTTTTTGTCATTGGATTAAGTGAGGGGTAATATGAGATGGAGGTGGAGGAATGCGCTGAGGGAAAGTAGAAGGCGTGGTTTTAGCTATTTTTTTACTTCATTAATTTATTTAGTTTATTTTAGATTGGTTGACTAATTATATCCAGTGTGTATGCTCTCTCTCTCTCTCTCTCTCTCTCTCTCTCTCTCTCTCTCTCTCTCTCTCTCTCTCTCTCTCTCTCTCTCTCTCTCTCTCTCTCTCTCTCCTTATTTTCAACGCTGTGCTCTGGAGAATGTTCCATGCCCTTCATTATTAACGTGCATCCCTAACCAGTGTATTTCCTTCCTTCCAGTGGTGCTGCTGGATACCACGCAGGAGTCTCTGCTGGAGTGGACAAGATACCCGTTCGGACCCAACTCTCCAACGCCAGGGGTGAGTACTCAGGGGAGCTTGAGTGAGTGAGTGAGTGAGTGAGTGAGTGAGTGTGTGTGTGAGTGTGTGTGTGTGTGTGAGTGACTGGTTGACTGACTGACTGGTTGAGTGAAAGGCGACGCAGCAACGGGATCATATGGCGACTCGACTTGGTGTTCAGTTTGTGGTTTCCTTGTGTTTTATGAAAGAGATGGTATTTATGTGCGCTCTCTCTCTCTCTCTCTCTCTCTCTCTCTCTCTCTCTCTCTCTCTCTCTCTCTCTCTCTCTCTCTCTCTCTCTCTCTCTCTCAAACCATTGGACCTATACGACATCCTCCTCCTCCTCCTCCTCCTCCTCCTCCTCCTCCTCCTCCTCCTCCTCCTCCTCCTCCTCCTCCTCCTCCTCCTAGTTAGAAGTAGTTACCAAACAGCCTTGCAAGGACCAAAAGGTTTGTTGCTGTTTGGCTTTCCTTTGTATTCCTTTGTATTCCTCCAGTCCCCAGTCAGAAACTTTATTTTTTTCCTCCACTTCCTCCACCTTTTTTACGGAAGTACTTTCAAATTAAGAGAGAAGTTTAGGAAGCTGACGGAGCCTCGTTAGTCTTACTTTTCCATTCCAGTGTTGCCGATCCTCCTCCTCCTCCTCCTCCTCCTCCTCCTCCTCCTCCTCCTCCTCCTCCAACACGTGCATACATCTCGGTTCAGATTAGTGTTTGCTTTTCTCTCTCTCTCTCTCTCTCTCTCTCTCTCTCTCTCTCTCTCTCTCTCTCTCTCTCTCTCTCTCTCTCTCTCTCTCTCTCTCTCTCTCTCTCGTTTGTGTGTGTGTACCAGTGTTCTAAGTTTCCTCCTCCTTTTCTTTTTCCTCCTCCTCCTCCTCCTCCTCCTCCTCCTCCTCCTCTTCCTCCTCCTCCTGCCTCATTACAGGGTTCTCTAATCACTCTTAACCAGCCGCTCATTTGAACACCAAAATTATTCACCTAACTAGTTAACTCTTTTATTCAACACTAACTAACTCATCTTTCTGTCCTCCACCTTTTTTTTCCTGTTTTTTTCCCTTTGTTTTTTTTCTTGTTTTCTTTTTTTCCTCCTTTCTATTCCATGTACTTGATTTTTCTTTCTTGTTGTTGGTTGATTTTTCCTTCTTGTTGTTGGTTAGTTTCTTCTGTCGTTTGTTTTTCCCTTTTTCCCTTTCATCTCCCTCGTATTTCCCATCTTTCTGTCCATTTCCCTTCTTTTTTTCCTTCCTTCCTTCCTTCTCTTCGTAACTCCTTCAGTTTCCCTCTCCATCTTTCACTCTTTCCTTCCTACACTCTCTCCTTCCTTCTTTTCTTTCCTTCTTTCCTTCCTTCCTTTCCTTCCCTTTCCTTTCCTTTCACACTTGTACCAAAAACCCATCTATCCCTTTTTTTCCTCTCCCCTCTCCCTTTCCCTCCCTTCCCTCTCCCTTCCGTTTTTCCCTATGCATTTGGTTGAGGAAGGAAGGGGAAAGAGGAGGGAAAATGACAGGAAAAAGTGTTCAAAATAACGAGAACAAAATTGGAATCTACGTTTTCAGCTGCTCAAGTCTGGTTGGCTTAACTCAGCGGGAGAGAGAGAGAGAGACCGGGAGAGAGAGAGAGAGAGAGAGAGAGAGAGAGAGAGAGAGAGTAGGGAGTTGTAAATATTCGCTTTATCTTTTTTTTTCGTTCAGTTTCTGATTATTATGTAAAGTGTCTGAATATTTCGTTATTTTACTATTTTTTCATGTTAATTCTGGTCATCTTTTGTTATTTCTCTCTCTCTCTCTCTCTCTCTCTCTCTCTCTCTCTCTCTCTCTCTCTCTCTCTCTCTCTCTCTCTCTCTCTCTCGCTGACATTTTTTTTTCATTTTTATTTTTATTTTCATTTTTTTTTCACCTTTTCTTAATGGCTTATTAATTTTCATGCCATCTCATCATTTTTTTTCCTCTCATTATTTTCCTTCCCCAGACACGTATGGATTTAAATTACTCGCACATTTCCATTTAATTTTTTCCTTCTTTTTTCCTCTTTTTTTCCCCCTTATTACTTTTCTTAATCACGCTGTCATATATTTTTCCATCCCATAAATTATTTTCATAGTCATAATTCATTTTTTATCCCCTTTAAACGTAAAATTACTATTGTTTTGACGCATCGAGAGAGAGAGAGAGAGAGAGAGAGAGAGAGAGAGAGAGAGAGAGAGAGAGAGAGAGAGAGAGAGAAAGACTTAATACTGTAGAGAAAGTAGAACATGGATGGACGTGGAATGTATGAGAGAGAGAGAGAGAGAGAGAGAGAGAGAGAGAGAGAGAGAGAGAGAGAGAGAGAGAGAGAGAGAGCACAAATAAAGAAGAGGAATATGAAGAAAGGAAGTTAATAAGGAAGAATAAAAAAGAATATTAAGAGGGAGAGTAATGGAAGATAATTTAGAGAGGGAGAGAGAGAGAGAGAGAGAGAGAGAGAGAGAGAGAGAGAGAGAGAGAGAGAGAGAGAGAGAGAGAGAGAGAGAGAGAGAGAATGTGATAAAAGAAGAGGGATAAGAAAGATGAAATAAGAAGGAAGGGTATAGAAACGAAGGAAGAGAGAGAGAGAGAGAGAGAGAGAGAGAGAGAGAGAGAGAGAGAGAGAGAGAGAGAGAGAGAGGAAAAATTAAGCAAACATAACAATAAAAACAATAAAAACAGAAAATAAAATATAAAAAAAACAAGAAAAAAAAACATTTAAGAAGAAAAAGAGGAGGAGAAGAGAACCAAACGAAGGAAAGTGGAGAAGAAAGAAGAAGTAAGAGGAGGAAGAAGAAGATGATGATGGAGAAGGTGGAGGAACGAACCGGTGGAGGAGGCTGAGTCTGGCGAGCAAATTGTTTAAGTGGAGGTGGAAGCAGACGTGGCTGAGTTTAAGTGACTTTTAAGATCCCCTTGGTGTGTGTAAGGGGAGTCCCTGGAGGAGGAGGAGGAGGAGGAGGAGGCTCTCAACCCCTTACAGCAACCTCGGGAACGCATACGAAGCCCCTTGCTATACTTAACTAGTCTTTTTAAAACTCCTTTCAGAAAATCCCTTAAAAGTTTGTGGGGTTAACCTTGAAATAGCTGGAAGGCCTCAGTTGACATTGAGAAGGCCCTTTGGGAGTGTTTGGAAGCCTTTAGGAAGCCGTGCATTCCCCAGCGGAGCCTTAAAAGTCAGGGGGCTGGGGATTTAAAAGGCTTGAGAGGAGAATTCTTTAAAAGGCTCCACCTCCTTGCTTAGTAGTGGTGCTTAGGTGTATGTGCTGACTGAATGCGCTCTCTCTCTCTCTCTCTCTCTCTCTCTCTCTCTCTCTCTCTCTCTCTCTCTCTCTCTCTCTCTCTCTCTCTCTCTCAGGGGCAGCAGAAGGAAAGTTAGCGGGTGTTTCCATGCCTAACTTGTGTGTACTCGATTTCTTCATAGGGAGGAGGCTTGTACTGTGTGTCTCTTGCGTACTGAGAGAGAGAGAGAGAGAGAGAGAGAGAGAGAGAGAGAGAGAGAGAGAGAGAGAGAGAGAGAGAGAGAGAGAGAGAGAGAGAGAGAATCTGTCTACCATCTATCAACCTATCTTTCTTTCTTTCCTTCTTTCCTTCTTCCTTACTTACGAGTATTTCCTTCCTTCCTTCATTCATTCATTCATTCCTTAATTTCCTCCTTTCTTTCGGCTCTTTATTGTTTCTTTTTCCTTTTCTTCCATTTTTTTCTTTATCCCTTCCTTTTGTTTCCCTTCCTTTTCCTTCACCTCTCTTCCTTTCATTTACCGTCCATATCTCCTCCTGCTCCTCCTTCCTCCTCCTGTTTCCATCCTACCATCTTCCTCCCATCCTTTCTTCAATCTCCCTCCTCCTCCTCCTCCTCCTCCTCCTCCTCCCCGTCGGACGCTGGTGGCTTGAAGATGATGACCTGAATTATTGATGCTTTGCCGTGTAGTGACCAGACGCTGCCTCCTGACCGTGCCGAGGAGGAGGAGGAGGAGGAAGAGGAGGAGGAGGAGGAGGAGGAAGAGGAGGAAGAGGAAGAAGAGAGCGTATCTGTAAGGGGGGAGAAAGGGAGGAATGGTAGAATATAGAGTAAGGACGAACAAGGAAGAGAAAGCAAGGGCTGTTTAAGAGAAGGAGGAGGAGGTGGTGGTGGTGGTGGTGATGTTCAGTAACGGGTTGAGATTCATGTGCAGGATGTTACTAGGGAGGGAAGAGAAAGTTAGAGGGTAGGGTGAAGGAGGGGTGGAAGAGGAAGACAGTGGAAGGGGAAGGAGAGGGAGGGTGGTACATGATTTGCAGTAAGAATGAGAAGAGAAGAGATGAATAATGATTGGATCTAAAGAAAGGAGGAAAACAATGCTTGGAAGTAAAGAGAAGTACATCATTTACAAGGAATAATAAAGAAATAGGAGGAGGAAAAGAGAAGAATTATGATAGTAAGGAGCACGAGAGGGACGAGAAAAGGAGGAAAATAATGATCATCAATGGGAAGTAACTCTTGTAATAAGGATAAGTTGAGAAAAATTAGACTAGAACAATGTTTAAAGGACCACACGAATGAAAAAAAAAAATAAAGGCTAAGAGGTTTGAAAAAAAAAATAATGTACTAGAGATCCAAATGTAGGAGGTGTAGATCATAACATATCTTAATAGAAGCTGGAAATGTGAGGTTTATCAGTAATGTTCTGGCGTGTTCAGAGATAGATGTGGCGGCCGCTCACTGTGCTCAGGGCAAGGAAGGGCGGAGAGAGGCAGTTTTATATCGATAACAGTGAGAAGGAGAGGACACCAGCCTTGCAGTACCTCGGATCTAGTAAACAGCTAATATGTTTTGTTGTGGTCTTATGTATTTTTATTTTATTTTAGTTTTGCTTCTGTAATCTCTTTCTGTTGTCTTTCATTGCACTGGTATTGTAAGATTAAGAGAAGAAAAGAAGAGAAAAAAGTTTAGATTTGTGCGGTGTATTTTGTTATGCTGTGGTGTTTTGAAATGTAGTGATAAGAGAAATGAGTGAAAGAAATGAGGAAAAATAGTGAGAATCCTGCTAAAAAAAAAAAAAGATAAAGACGGAAGGAAGAGAAATGTACCAAGATAAGACACACTAAGTAAATCCCTACAAACGATTCTCTCTCTCTCTCTCTCTCTCTCTCTCTCTCTCTCTCTCTCTCTCGGTAATGCTCATCCTTCCATCCTCCTCTTCCTCTTCCTTCTCCCCCTCCTTCTCTCCATTCTACCTCCTTGACTTGATCCCTCAATCCCACGACTCCTCTTTCTCTCCTTCCTCGCTTTCCTCCATCTCCCTCTCTCCTCCCTCTCTCCCCGCCCTTTCCGCTACGCCCTCACGCCCCTCCTCCCGCTACTGCTTTGTATGAATTTATATGAGTGTGTGTTTGTGTGTGTGTGTGTGTGTGTATATGTGTGGAGAGGAGAGAGTGAAGGGATGTGTGTGTAGAATTCTCTCTCTCTCTCTCTCTCTCTCTCTCTCTCTCTCTCTCTCTCTCTCTCTCTCTCTCTCTCTCTCTCTCTCTCTCTCTCTCTCTCTCTCTCTCTCTCTCCCTATTAGATACACT
>NC_087159.1:2835000-2852500 GCF_035594125.1 Scylla paramamosain | reverse complement strand
AAGTCTCACCACCTTCCTATGCATCCTTCGCATTCTCTTTTCTAATATATAAACAATTTGCTATGTTGAATTCTGTATGTATTACCTTTCATCAGCCTATTCATCTTTTCATTGTCACCACCACCACCACCACCACCACCACTACTACTACTACTACTACTACTACTACTACTACTACTACTACTACTACTACTACCTCTTCCTTTTTTTCCTATCTCCTTTATTGCTACGAGTCCTTGTTACGCTGCCTCCTCCATAGCTTTGCCTGTACTCTTTGATGTGACAGTAACGTGTACAAAGACGGGACGAAGTGCGGGCGTATTACTGTACATAATATTTTTTTCTCTGCCTTGTGTACGTAACGGTATTGTTGTTTCGTGTGTATGTGTGCTGGGGGAGGAGGAGGAGGAGGAGGAGGAGGAGGAGGAGGAGGAGGAGGAAGAGAGGTAATGGAAACTAGGAACATGTGGACTTCTCTCTCTCTCTCTCTCTCTCTCTCTCTCTCTCTCTCTCTCTCTCTCTCTCTCTCTCTCTCTCTCTGCGGCAATGCATGTGCGTGCCCAATTGAGACAAGGTGATTACAACCGGTATCATGCATGGCCGAGGAGGAGGAGGAGGAGGAGGAGGAGAGGAAAGGAGGAAGAGAAGGAGGAGGAGGAGGAGAGGAAGGATGGAGTGGTGGAGAGGTGGAGGAGGGTGGAGTGGTGTGCATGCAGTCGTGAGGGTGGTATTTGTGTGGAGTGAGATGAGGGAGGAAGAGGAAGAGGAGGAGGAGTGGGGGGTGGGATGGGGGGTGGAGGGGAGAAGAGATGGATCAGAGATTAGATTACTGATTGGAGGGGCGGCTAACGGGTCGACAGTATGGAGAACAGAGGAGCGCCCGCACCCAGGAGGCCTAGCACACACACACACACACACACACACACACACACACACACACACACACAATCTATTCTTTACGCATCTAACAACCAGCTCCCAAGATTGTCTCTACGGTGTGTGTGTGTGTGTGTGTGTGTGTGTGTGTGTGTTTCAGTTCCCGTTTCCAAATTATATCTTACGTGTGTTAGTGTATGTGTGTGTGTGTGTCCGGTCTCTCTCTCTCTCTCTCTCTCTCTCTCTCTCTCTCTCTCTCTCTCTCTCTCTCTCTCTCTCTCTCTCTCTCTCTCTCTCTCTCTCTCTCTCTCTCTCTCTTTCTCAAGTTCATGTCTTTCTCTATTCTTTTCTCTCTCTTTTTATGTATCTTATCTTATCACATCACAGTCATTTCTCTCTCTCTCTCTCTCTCTCTCTCTCTCTCTCTCTCTCTCTCTCTCTCTCTCTCTCTCTCTCTCTCTCTCTCTCTCTCTCTCTCTCTCTCTCTCTCTCTCTCTCTCTCTCTGTCCCCAGATGAATAAACCTCCAGTGTACAGTATAGACACCAACAGCCAACCCTTCTACTATGCATTTCCCCCTTAAACCACAGCTGAAAATTTCCCATACGTACATTGGGCGTGCTGTGTTTTTCCCTTCATGGCGGATACACCCAAAGAGACTCCGGGTTTTGACTCAGATCCCCCTCGCAGCGTGATCGAATGGCTGGCTCACTCAACATATGGGGTCGCGGTGCCAAGTGGTGCATGCAGTGTCTCCTGGTGGCACTGGGCGGGGTGGCGGGAGAGGAAGGGCAGCGAGCGTGGTGCCAAAGGGAGGGTTATGGGTTTGAGGCTCGTGGTACCAAGGGGAGGTGAAGGGTTAGGTGGAGAAAGGGTGCAAGGTGAAATGATTGGGACGAGAAAAGGAGCGAAATAAGGAGGTTTTGGGTGAAGGGTGAACTGAGAGAGTGGATGGAGAGAGAGAGAGAGAGAGAGAGAGAGAGAGAGAGAGAAACAGACAGATACACGAGTGGAAAGACTGCGAGAGGGGAAGGGAAGGAGAAACAGACAGGCGAGACAGACAGACACACACACAGGCAGGCAGGCAGGCAGACACCAACGAGATGGCTTAGGTCATGGATGGGCGAGGAAGGGAAGGATGAGAGGATGGAGTGCAGGGATGGCGGGACACAGGGGCACAATTGTCTAGGTGTGTGCTGACGGATGGCGCAACCCTTCCTCTCCCTCCAACACTGCCATTTGCATATTGGCCACCACTCTGATCTCTCCCCGTGTGACCGCCGACAAAGTTTCCCTTCCAGCCACCGCCGCCCTTAAACCCAGCTGCTCTCTCTCGCTCTTGCCCTCGGTCTTGATCTTGACGGGTTTGGGTGTCAGCTGTGTGTGTGTGTGTGTGTGTGTGTGTGTGTGTGTGTGTGTGTGTGTGTGTGCGATGAAGCAAAGAATGTAGGGAGCAGCAGGTGAACAATTTCCCATCAGTCCTGACACATTATTCAACATTTAACAAGGGTGATCTGATTAAATGCCTCCGGGAGAGAGAGAGAGAGAGAGAGAGAGAGAGAGAGAGAGAGAGAGAGTGGAGTAAAAAGTGTACGTTATCAATACAAGTTCAGTTGATTTAGACGTTGAAGAGTACAAAGAAAGCAGGAATGGCTGTTTTTTTTTTATCATGACACGAAATTAAACTCTTTTACTGCAATTTTCAGCCTTTATCATTAAGAGCACTGTTAAAAAAAATGTACGCGAAAAAAAAAGAGGAATGAATGGGAGATTAATGTTTCCTGTGCTACATAACATAAGACTGAAGTACCAAAACAAATAAGTGTTTAAAAAGTTATAGATTATGAGAAAAAAATATGTTTAGTAGTTAGATGATTAATAAAGCCCCAGATCATAAAAAAATAAATAAATAAATGTCAATAAATAAACGAACAAATCCCATAATTACAACACGAGTGCTCTTACTAAACAAAATAGCATTACGAGGACTAATCCTACACAATTATTAGAGAGAGGAAAAAAAATTGGATGATTTGCGTTAGAAAAAGAAAATGTGATGGAGTTAACGGCCCATCAGAACACTTCGGAAACTAGATTGGCCAGCTGGTGATGATCTTTTGTAATTATCCTTTTGGGAGTGGCAAAGTGAGAGGGCATAGCATTTTTTTTATATATATTTTTTTTTAGTGTGTGTGTGTGTGTGTGTGTGTGTGTGTGTGTGTGTGTGTGTGTGTGTGTGTGTGTATTTTTGCTCCCTTGACTAAACTCGTGAACCTCAAAAAAATACAGATAAATGAATGAACAAATGAATACAGAAATCACCACTTAACATGAGGTCAATAGAGAAACAAAAAAATCAATCAATCAATCAAAACAAAATCAAACTGCATAAATAAATAAACAAAAAATAGACCCCAAAAAAAAGAAAAGAAAAACTGAATGAACAAAGTGAGTAAAAAAAAAAGTGATATTAATAAATAAATCAAAGAAAGCGGATTAGTAAATGAATCTAAGAAAACGATAAATAAATAAAGACAGACAGACAGACAGAAAGCAAAGTCGAAATAAAATTAATACACCAAGCTTTGAAATCAGCGTTGCATTCCACGGCGCCTTAAAATGAAAGCAAAACCATCGAGGAGGAATTGATTGCAGGAAATATCAACGTGATAGATTCCTTCCATATTTTCTTTAATTTCCGGTCAAGGCCTCTTTTGTTATCCTCGCCCGGGACAAATGGCATCATCTAAAGGGAGGGGGGAGGGAGCGTGGGTGGTGGCGGTAAGGGGGAGGAGGACAGGGGGCAGGAGTGGCGTATCATGCTGGAAATGCTAATTGCGCTTAATTACGCTCATGAATCATCGTCTGCCGGACACAACCACTGACGCACGAACGAAGGAACGGCAGTGTAACGCGGCACAGCGAGTATGGCCTTGGTACTAGGACGGAAACTAACGCGAGGACAAAAATTGTGACGCGAGGACAAAAACTGTGACGCGAGGACAAAAACTGTGACGCGAGGACAAAAACTGTGACGCGAGGACAAAAAACTGCGACGCGAGTACTGAAGAGCGTCACGCAAGTAGCAAGAACTGTCATAAGAGAACCATGCGATTATAGAGACCTAAAAGAAAAAGAAAAAGAGAACCAAAAGACTGTCACTCGAGAATAAAAAAAAAAAAAAAGCTGTAATACTGTAAGGAGGAATTTGAAGATGGTAACACGAATAGAAAGACCCAAACACTAATTTTTGTCCATTCACGTTGGAAGTTGAACAAATCTACAAAATAAAAGAAAACGAAAAAGAAAAACTCGCTATTTTGCCTCAAACGAAAAGAAAATCCTGAAAGAAAAAGAAAAAAACAAATTGATAACTAAGAAACTCACCAACAGATCACGATGAATCCCTTGAAACAGAGACAACACAATCAAAGGCAAGCCATACGGTACACTGCAGCCATACAGTAGTAACCAGGGTACCTCGAGACTGTCCCTGCTGTACCTACGGCCACTCCAACCACCGTCAGTAGTAAAAGAGCTCCTGAGATTGGCTCCTGAAACCAGTTGGCGTGGGGCAAGTCACCCGAGGGATCAAGTTACCGTGGGCCCATAAAATTGACTTGTGGTAGACTCAACTTAGTGAAGCAGCGGGAGGGTGGTGTTGGTGGTAGTAGTAGTAGTAGTAGTAGTAGTAGTAGTAGTAGTAGTAGGAGGAGGAGGAGGAGGAGGAGGAGGAAGGAGAGCGGTACATTTAATGTTTAGCTAAGAGAGAGAGAGAGAGAGAGAGAGAGAGAGAGAGAGAGAGACGAAGATGGGTAGGTTAAAGAATAGGAGGGGAGATGAGTATATGATTGACGTCCTCTCTCTCTCTCTCTCTCTCTCTCTCTCTCTCTCTCTCTCTCTCTCTCTCTCTCTCTCTCTCTCTCTCTCTCAGTTACAACCTGTTCCTGGCAGCATAAACGTGTTCTGTATTCACATCTGTACCACACACTCCTGTAGCAGCAGCGCCTCCTCCTCCTCCTCCTCCTCTTCTTCTCCGCATCACCATTACAACCCATCTTACCACCACTGTCACCATATAACCCCATACACACTACCATTCTTCCCTTCCCCTCTTTCCCTCACCTCCATCACCAAACATTCCTGGTACTCTCCTTGTCACCAGTACTCTTGTCTATTTGCGTCCCTAGTCCCTTGTACCACCACCACCACCACCACCACCACCACCACCGCCACCACCACCTTCACTAGTACCGCTGCTCTTTCTCCGGCCGCCTTTTCACTCGGGCATTAAAAGCAGTGTGTCTTGTGTTGTTTTGTGGTGAATTAGTTGGACATTTGCGAGTACCTGGGTTGGTTAGTGCGTCTCCTGCCACTTGGGTACAGCCTGAAGGGAGTGCGAGAAGAGGAGGAGGAGTAAGAGGAAGAGGATTATGTAGAAGTGTAAGGGAAAGGGAGGAAGAGGTACAATCGTGAGGAATCAGACGCGAAGAGTGGTAAGGAAGTGCAGGGAGAGGACGGAAGAGGAGGAGGAGGAGTTAGCAGTGATGTAGGGATAGAAAGTGAGAGAAGGAAGGTAAGTAGGAAGGTTTCTCAGAGGATGAAAAGAAAGTCTGGGAGGAAACGAGGCTATACATTGGAGTGTTGAGCTGGAGAGAGAGAGAGAGAGAGAGAGAGAGAGAGAGAGAGAGAGAGAGAGAGAGAGAGAGAGAGAGAGAGAGAGAGAGAGAGAGAGAGAGAGGATATCATGTAAAGTACCTGAACATATGACGGACATAAAACTAGTATCTTCCTCCTCCTCCTCCTCCTCCTCCTCCTCCTCTTCCTCCTCCTGCTGCAGCTGCTGACGAGGCGGATCAGCTGCTGTTTGACGGGACAAGTAGTGGAAGTGGTTGCATCATCACCACATGGGATATCTGAAGGAAGACAACTCCTCCTCTTCTCCCTACTCCTGCTCCTCCTCCTGCGTGTGTACTGTGTATAGGTCATCTCTCCCGTGTGTTCTCAGCGGCGCGTCCATTGAGCAGGTCGAGGAGTCCCGTGCCACTGATCGCCTCTCGCTGTTTACCGACCCTTGGCCTTGTTTGTTGTCTTAGGGAGAAGTGTGTGGTCACCTCCTTAGCAATCTATACCCGCCCTCTCTCTCTCTCTCTCTCTCTCTCTCTCTCTCTCTCTCTCTCTCTCTCTCTCTCTCTCTCTCTCTCTCTCTCTCTCTCTCTCTCTCTCTCTCTCTCTCTCTCTCTCTCTCTCTCTCTCTCTCTCTCTGTCTCTGGCGTGTCACATTTTCCTCGCTTTCACGTTAACATTCTCCGTCAGAGTTACTGTTTCTCGTCTCCTTTCCTCCCCTCGTCTCGTTTCGTCTCGTCTCCTCTTCTCCCCTCCTCCGTCGGCTTCACGCCCCCTCTTCCTATACATACGATGAAGCTATACCCTCCTCCTCCTCTTCCTCCTCCTCTTCCTCCTGTTGTTGTGTCCCCTCTTTCACCATGTGTGTGTGTGTGTGTGTGTGTGTGTGTGTGTGTGTGTGTGTTTCTCCCCCTGGTTCGTAAATTCGTCCCTTTCTGTCGTATTTCGTGGTGTTTTCTCCTTTCTTGTTGAATTGTGCGTTGTGTTGTGTTTGTTTTGTTGTGTTTTGTTGCTCCTGTGTCCTCCCTTTTTGTTGGTTTTTGTTGCCTTTTGCATTTTGTTTTGTTTGCTTTTGTATGTCCATGAGAGAGAGAGAGAGAGAGAGAGAGAGAGAGAGAGAGAGAGAGAGAGAGAGAGAGAGAGAGTATTAAAATGCAAACATACCTATATGGCTTCAGGCTGTGAAATGATCAGTTCCCTACACACACACACACACACACACACACACACACACACACACACACACACACACACACACACACACACACACACACACACACACTGACGAGCTGGCAAGGGCGTGTGGGCGTGTGTCAGCTGGGCATGGGCGTGGGCGTTGTTGTGATGGGCAGGAGTGTTTAAGCCAATTGTAGGAGGCACATCTGACAGTCCTGACTCATCCCATTCCCCATTCCTTCCCTCCCTCCTTCCTCTTCCTTCTTGCACCTGCTACTCCCCACCTCCTCCTCCTCCTCCTCCTTCTCCTGCCTCCCCTTCATCTTCATCTTCCTTGTCTGTAGCTTTCTATCATCTCTTCCTCTTTTTATTGTTCTATTTTCATTCCTTCATCCCTGTTAGTGTTTCTACCTTGTCCTGATCTCTCCCCTGTTCTATTTCTCCTTTCGTTCTTCTCCCCTTTCTTTTATTTCATTTCCATCCCTCATCGCTCTTGTAGTTCACATCTTCCTTTATTCCGACTCGTATTATTCCTCCTTTCATCTCTTTCTACCCTTTCCTCTACTTTATTTCCACCTCTCTCTTTCTCTCTCTCTCTCTTTCTCTCCCTTGCTCTGTTCCTCCTTGTTTTATTCCTCCTTTCATCTCCTCTATTTTATTCCCATTCGTCATGTTGCAGTTCCCACCTTCCCCTTCTCTCCCTTCCTTGTTCCTCTCCCCTTCCCCCATTACTACATTCCCTTCACCGCCTCCTGCTTCCCTCCACTGTCCCCTCACATTTTCCAGCACCCTCTTTGCCCTCCTACCTCGCCCCCTTCGGTTTTTTTTTTATCCTCCAAGACCAACTGTTTTCGGGTGTTCGCTCCCTTATCCCTCTCCTCCCTCTTTCCCTCTCCCTCTCTCTCTCTTTCCCTATCTTCTCTCCCCACATGCTGATATTGAACGCTCCCTTTTTTATAGCATCGTAAGGGAAGAGGTCAAGGGGTTGTGATAAAAAGGGAGAAAGATGACCACGCTTTTCCGCTCCATAAAGAAGACAGTAAGAATTTCATAATCAGTTTAAATTTTCCATCGCCGCCGCCGCCGCCGCCACCACCACCACCACCACCACCACCACCACCACCACCACCACCACTGAGACTCCCGCTGGAAACTCTTCTAGATTTAAACTTACGGAAGGTTGGAATTTTTTTTATTATTATTTGGCGTCTGCTTGAGTTAGGAAGGGTAATTTTTTTATCTCTGGTTTCTCTCTCTCTCTCTCTCTCTCTCTCTCTCTCTCTCTCTCTCTCTCTCTCTCTCTCTCTTGCTAAAAATTCATGTTTTTCATTGATATTCGTTAATTTTTGTTGTAGTTTGCCCTGTTTTTTTTTCATTTGTTTCTAAATTATTTCTTTTTTTTTCGTTTTCTTTCCAATAACACTCAAGAATCTTGTGGCTCTCTCTTATTTCTCTTTGTTTTCAATTTACTTTGACCAAATTTTTGGGCACTATTCTTTCTAACTGTCCTCATAATTTCTCTGATTTTTTTTCTTCCATTGACGCTCAAAATCAGAATATTCGGTCATATTGCTTAAAGTTTTTCACAACACACTTTTTTTTAGTAATTTACCATATCTTTTTATCCTCTTTCCTTTTATTTCCAAGCGACCTCATCATTTTTCCCACATTCCCTACCAACGTCTTAAAACCAATTTAAAATATCTTAAAAAAACTGACCCCATATTTCTTTTTTTTTTCTCATTTTCTTCCCCAATGTCTTAAAGATCAAAATGCCCGCTCGTATCCTTCAAATTTCTCATAAGCCACGCGGCCTCGTCCCTTCCTCCCCTGCACCAGTCCCCGCGTCTCACCCATACAGACATCCCGCACTCCCTCGCCGCTCGGACTTGAATCCTCCTCCCATTTCTGCCTCATAACTTAATCTCCGACTCCTCCCTCCCAGTCCTGCTCCTCACTCCTCCCTCACTCCTTATTAGTCTCACCTTATAACTCAATCCCAGGCTCCACCCTCTCTCACTCTCTCACTCTCTCTCTCCCTTACCCCATCCCTTCCCTCCTCTCGTCTTGTTTCCTTCCCGTTCAATCGCCTCATTTCTCTAAATCCGACGTTTTCCTTTCTCTCTCTCTCTCTCTCTCTCTCTCTCTCTCTCTCTCTCTCTCTCTCTCTCTCTCTCTCTCTCTCTCTCTCTCTCTCTCTCTCTCTCTCTCTCTCTCTCTCTCTCTCTCTCTTGGACATCTTCCCTCTCAGCTCTGAGCAGTCGAAGTCTCAGCTGGCCCTTGCCTCTTGACTCTCCTCTCCCTTCCTCTTCTTCCTCCTCTTCCTCCTCCTTCCTCGTCCTCCTCAGCCTCACTCTGCGTAGGTAATTAAATCTGAAGGGCGGTGGTGGCAGCCTGGTCGAGGGTGCTGCTCCTTCCTCCGCCGCCACGCACGCTGATGGTGGTGGTAGTGGTGGTGGTGGAGGGGCGTGAAGACTTCCCTGCCCTATCCTACCTTGCCCTGTTTTGCCCTGCCCTGCCCTGCCCTGCCCTGTCCTGCCTTGTCTTGCCTTGCCTTGCCTTGCCTTAACCTACCCAACACCTTCCTACCCTGTCCTTCTTTGCCCCGCCTTGCCACGTAACTCTTAATGTTAATGTGTTTCTAGTGGTGGTGGTGCTGCCTGACCTAATGTGATGTGGTTAAGGGCGTAAGAACATAAAGTAAGAGAAGCCGCAGGAAGCCAGTAGGCCTACACGTGGCAGTTTCGGTATGAGGCCTGCCTTTCCTGTATCCTCCTGTCATCCCGGGCCATAAATTTATGTAATCTTTTTTTAGTGTAAATGTTGTGGTGGTTTTTCGTGTTGGTTCAGTGGTGGTTGAGGTAAATAGCGGTTGTGATTGTAATGGTTAGTTAACGGTTAGGTCTGTCATTAGTATATGTTGTGCAATAGAAACATGACAGTGTGCAACAGAAGTATTATGTGCTAAACAGATTGATTTTTCTCTAGTTAAGTGAAATAGATAATTAGGAAAACACACATATGAAGAAAAATGGTAGTCTGGTCATAAAAATCAGAAGTTATTGGAAAAGAGGGAAGGAGTCCATTGTTTATTAATTACAAAAGTTATAAAAAGACTGAAAAAAAAACTTAGTGTATTAGTTATTAAAAAGCCATCAGTAGAGAGGAAACCAAGAGGACATGTTCACTAATTAGAAAAAAAGAACATAACAAACAGATAAACAAACAAACAGACAGACAGGCAAAGGGTCAAAACAAAATAGGTGTTTAGCGCCAAGGGAACGGGCGGTGTAGTTGTCGTGGGGAGGGTGGGCGGCGGTGCTTGCGCGGGGCAGGTGTTCAGGGACCCGCGCTGGCCAGGTGGGCGCGGCGCGGTGATGTCCCAGTGAATTATCTAAACCAGCTGTAGGGGATGCCGCTCCCTTGCTCTTAACTGTTTGTCTTATTTATGTACCGGTATTGACTCTGCGCCCCTCACCCCCCACCTCACCTCTCCAGTACTCCATCCCTCACCTCCTCCTCGTACCCCTCCCTCATCCTCCAGTGCCCATCCCTCATCCCTCTCCCATCATATGCCTCCCTGTCTCCTCCCTCACCCCTCCCTCACCTCTCCCATCCATGCTTTCACCCTTCACTGTAAATCTGTCTGTTACATATTTACTCTCTCTCTCTCTCTCTCTCTCTCTCTCTCTCTCTCTCTCTCTCTCTCTCTCTCTCTCTCTCTCTCTCTCTCTCTCTCTAGGCCGGATGCATCTCTTCATTCAAATAGTCCTTCACTCCTTTCCTCTCTTTCCTTCTCTCCCTCCCTCAGCTGTCACTCCCTGCCCCTTCCCGTCCATCATAGCCTGCCATCCCCCGCCCACTCAATCCTACACAGCTGGCGTGACGGGAACCTACCTACGTCAAGATTACTGTTACTACTTGTCTAATGAAGGGATTTGTGGGGCGGGGTTTTGAAGAGAGAGAGAGAGAGAGAGAGAGAGAGAGAGAGAGAGAGAGAGAGAGAGAGAGAGAGAGAGAGAGAGAGAGAGAGAGAGGAAACTGCATTGAAATCCCCTCCATCAATGATCCAAAAGAGAGAGAGAGAGAGAGAGAGAGAGAGAGAGAGAGAGAGAGAACGTCCCGCAAACAACCTTCCAATGAACAATTTACTTACAATCTAATGGACATGGCAACCATTTACTCCTCCTCCTCCTCCTCCTCCTCCTCCTCCTCCTCCTCCCCCTCTTAAACATGCAATGGATGGTTGTGTTTCCATGAGGGAGACTAAGAGGAGGGAGGGAAGGAAGGAAGGTAGGCAGGCAGCTTTTAGGGGGGGACGTAGGCTTTCGGGGACAGCAGAAATAAATAGATGAGGGGAGGAAGGCACAGGCAGGCAGGAAGTTGAGGGGAAGCGCACATATGTTTGATATTTATGGTGATTAAATGAAGTACCCTTTTTTAATTTTTTTTTTCTCGTTTTTCGTTTTCTTTTGCCTTTTTTTGGGTGGGGCGCGTTGGGAGAGTTATTTTTTTATTTTATTTTATTTTTTTTTAGTGGGGTAATGAAAGGAGGACTGAAGCAGAAAATTGAGAGAGAGAGAGAGAGAGAGAGAGAGAGAGAGAGAGAGAGAGAGAGAGAGAGAGAGAGAGAGAGAGAGAGAAAATGGAGTGGGTAGGGAAGGAAAGAATAACTGAATAAATGCTTCTCTTCTACAACAACAACAACAACAACTACTACTACTACTACTACTACTACTACTACTACTACTACTACTACTACTACTACTACTACTACTACCACCACCACCACCACCACCATCACCTCCACCAGTTGAGGAAGGAAAGCAAAACGTGAGAATGTATTTTAGTTGGGAAATGCAAAATGTTTCTCTCTCTTTCTGTAATGTTGCTGCCTTGGTGCTGTGTCCTTTTTGGAGGGCTGCGCTGTGCTGTGCTGTGGGGGGCGGGGGTGGGAGGCAAGGCGGGCAAGTGGCTGACGGAGGGGGAGAGAGAGAGGGAAGGAAGGAGAAAATACTGAATAAAAAAAGAAGGAAAAGGGAGACAGCAGACTGATGATTGTTGTGGTGATGAAGAGACGCAAAATACGAAGCGCTGGTGAAGGAAAATTGCCACCGTGCGAGGAGGAAAATGGAAAGAGGAAACATCACAGCAAGCAAAAACGGAAAACGGGAAACGTATCACTCCCACACCCTAATAAAAAAAAAAATAAATAAATAAAAATAATAATAATAATAATAATAATAATAATAATAATAATGATAAAAAAAATTGACGTGAACGGAGGTGAGTAAGAGACAAAAAAAAAAAAAGAGGAGCAATGAAAGAGTAACAACACAATCACGAAGCATCGGAAGAGAGACAAAAAAGCATCGAATGGCGGAAAAACGCGAGTGGGGTGGGAGGAAATGGGGAATCAACATCAGACGAGGACGAATAAATAAATCGCCGCGCTGACGAGAACGAGCAGAGAACGACGAGAGAACGACAAGCCCGCATCGTTTGGGAAATATAAACACTTACTGGAGAAACAAATCATTCTTACAGATTGTCCCAAATTGCTGCCTTCCAAGTGTCCTCCGTGGGTGATGTCTGGCGCTCTCGTCCCCAGCTTCCGCCACACCTGGGCACGGTAATCACACTTAGGGGGGCCGCCCACAGGTGAGACGCCCCCCTCCCCCACGCAACTTAAACCGCCCCCCTCTGTTACCCACACTTGTTGCTCCTTGTAATTCACGCATCCTTCAGTCACACATGGTCTGTAGCCAATGACTGCCTCTCCCTTCCTCTCCCTCCCTCACTAGTATCGTTTTCAGTTCTGTCTCTTGCTTAATCCCCCTTTCAACTAAGCCATTTCCTGCTGTCCATTCCCCTTCAATCCCCGCTCCATTCACACGTTGCTCCCTTCACCTATTCCTTCTTCAACCCCCCAGCAAGTCTTACCCTTCCTTTCCCATACACCCCCTGCAAGTTCCCCCTTTTATCTACCTCCCCTGTAAAATCCCCTTCAATTTGTCATACCCTCATGCTCTTTCCTGCCCCTTCAAGCTCTCCTCTATCTACCTTTACCCCCAACAACCCACAGACACACACTTTTTTCACTATACCTTTGCAAAATACTCTCTCTCTCTCTCTCTCTCTCTCTCTCTCTCTCTCTCTCTCTCTCTCTCTCTCTCTCTCTCTCTCTCTCTCTCTCTCTCTCTCTCTCTCTCTCTCTCTCTCTCTCTCTCTCATCAGTGAGTGGTGATGGCGGTCATGATTTTAATTAGAGAGAGAGAGAGAGAGAGAGAGAGAGAGAGAGAGAGAGAGAGAGAGAGAGAGAGAGAGAGAGATGAGAGTTCTGTATTGGTTGAGAAAGTGAGGGAGTGAGGTAGGAAGATGGAAAGATAGTGGAGAGAGAGCGAGGGAGAGAGAGAGAGAGAGAGAGAGAGAGAGAGAGAGAGAGAGAGAGAGAGAGAGAGAGAGAGAGAGAGAGAGCGAGCAAACGTACAGTAACAAACATTTGCGACCAAGTTTGCCGTTCCTGCCCACTTCCACTTACCCCGGTGAAAGTAAAGTTAAACTGCGAAAGAAGAGCAGTCGAAATAGGAAAATGACAAAATAAAATAGCAGTGGGGTGAGCGAAATAACGAAATAAAGAAAACGGTGTCTGCCTGTCCTGCCTGCCTGCCTGCTTCTCTCCCTCCCTTCCTCCGTGCCTGCTTGCCTCCGTGCCTGCCTGCCTCCATCCGTGCGTCCGTGCCTGCCTGCCTGCGAGCGTGCGTGCGTGCGTGGGTGGGTTGGAGGCAGGCAGGGAGGAGGGAACGCAGAGAAAAATAGGAAAAGAAGGACGAAATAAAAACGGGGATGATGTAGATGGAGATGAAATTTTGAAGTCGGATTTTTACAAGCGAATTTTTAGAGAGGAGGAACCAAAATGGGCAGGCAGAGAGAGGGTCCGGAATGAGAGAGAGAGAGAGAGAGAGAGAGAGAGAGAGAGAGAGAGAGAGAGAGAGAGAGAGAGAGAGAGAGAGAGAGAGAGAGAGAGAGAGAGATGGCGAAGGAGGGAGGGGGCATGACAAAGGGAAGGAAAGGGAGGAAAGAGAAGGGAGAAGGAGGAGAGAGAGGGAGGGAGGAGAGGGGCTGGAAGAAGGTAGAGAAGGGTAGAAGAGAGGGAGAGAGGGAGTACCTGGAGCTGGTCGCCATTATTGTGAAGACCAAATAATGCTGCACCAAGTGATTAGGTTGCACAAGACCCACTGCTAACCTCTCCCTCTCCCTCTCCCTCTCCCTCTCCCTCTCCTTCCATACCCAAGCGTTGCCAAAAGTTCTGTATTTTCTTTGCCATTTAGAAACTACCGGCTTCTTCAGCGTCGCCTGGGTGAGCGCCGCGCCCTTAGTACCCTGAGTGTTCCGCCCCGAGGTGATCGCTGTTTAAAGGTTCACATGCAAGTTGTAATAAGGGCGGGGGTCTCTCTCTCACCCTTGCCGGCATCCCTCTCCCTCCTCTCCCTCTACCCCTCTCTCTGCCTCTCTTTTTCTCTCTCTCCCTGCCTCCGCCCGTCCCACTGACCAGCTCTCCTCCCTCCCTCTCTCTCTGTCTCTCTCCCAGCCCTTTCCTCCGGGGCCCCGCGGCTCACACACCCTCAAGATGAAAGGATCGAATATGTAAAAACGTAGAAGGGCATTATGCGTTCAAGGAGTCTTCTTGTTCACTCCCTCCCACCCCTCCTCCATCCCTCCCCCATCCATTCCCCGCCTCCCTCCGCCCCCACGACACAACCCTTCCACCTTTTTCTCTCTCCGGCCTCCCCTCCTTTTCCCTTCCCTCCCTTCCAGTCCCTCCCCATTTCCCCGTCCCTCCCTCCCTCCCTCCCTCCCTCCCTTCCTTCCTTCGTTCAGGCGTGTATCATGAAGGCTTCACAACGCGGCGTGTGTGTGTTTGTGTGTGTGTGTGTGTGTTTGTTCCCCCAGGCCATGTTGCTTCCAGGCGCTTCATTCCCGCGCTCAACAATGTAAAAAAAAATAATAATGGAGATAAAAAGTAAGTAGAATGGTGAAGCGTTTGGTGAGTGATGCGAGGCCAAAAGATCGCCATTATTATTACTACTGGGAATGTGTGAGTGCGTCAGTAAGAGAGAGAGAGAGAGAGAGAGAGAGAGAGAGAGAGAGAGAGAGAGAGAGAGAGAGAGAGAGAGAGAGAGATGGGGGAGGGAATTGAGGGAGGGAGTTTGTGATGAGTGAAGCACAGCACCTCCCCTTGTCCTCCTCCTCCTCCTCCTCCTCCTCCTCCTCCTCCTCCTCCTCCTCCTCTCTCTCCCTTACACCCCCAACCACCCACCCACCCATCATACCGTCACAACACACCTGCCCGCCCCCCTCCCTCCCCCCTCCCCAGCCACCGCCCCCCACAAAGCTAAAAAAAAAAAAAAAAAAAAAAAACCCAACCCCAACTAACCCCTCCCCCTCCCCCTTCCCCCTCCCCCGTCCCCCCCCCCCTGCCTCCGCCGTCGCCGTAATGACAAATAGCTCAACGGAATTTTTGTGACTCCCTAATTGGTATTTGCTTTCGGTTCCCCTGTTGGTCAAAACTCGATTTTTGTCCACTTACACGATTAATTCCCCTTGCAATTCTTTTTTGTAGTCGCTGTCGGAAATATCAAATAATCCAATTGGCAGCGACAGTTATTTGATGCATTGAAATCCAATTCTATTCATAATTTGATTTAATAGCCACCAATGACTGGCTTGATGGGGAGAAGGAGGGGGGAGGAAGAGGTGGTGGTGGAGGTGGAGGATGAGGGTGAAGGTGGGGAAGAGCTTGGGGAGGAAGGAGGGAGGAGGAGGAGGAGGAAAGGAAAGAAAGGAGCTGGGGGAATGCACTGGAGATAGAGATGGAAATGGGGAAAGAATCTGGAAGGAGGGGAAGGAAAGGGGAAGCAAGGGAGGAAGGAGGAGGAAAGGGAAGAAAGGAGTTTGGGGGAATGTGGAGAGACAGGGATGGAGGGGGAAAAGAATCTAGGAGGAGGAGGGAAAGAAGAGTGAGGAGCTAGGCAGAGAGGTAGGGAGGAAGAAGGGAAAACGGAAAAGGGGGAAAGAGTTAGAGAGAGAGATAGAGAAAGAGAAAAATAAGAGAGAGAAAAAAACCCTGTAGTGAGTATAGGATAGACTTAATTCTCTCTCTCTCTCTCTCTCTCTCTCTCTCTCTCTCTCTCTCTCTCTCTCTCTCTCTCTCTCTCTCTCTCTCTCTCTCTCTCTCTCTCTCTCTCTCTCTCTCTCTCTCTCGCAGTGAATGGCGCCCCTAGCCTCACCACACGCCGCCCCTGAGTTGCCCTGAGACCCCAAATTATGAGGGCCGTTTTTATGTGGGCACCCGCCGTCGCCCTTATCGCCCCGGCACACAGGCACAGGGGCGGGGGCGGCGGGGGCGCGGTGGAGGGGGTCAGAAAGGGGTGAATTTTTGTAGCTATTAATGCCCCCTTCTCATGTCCTTCCATATCCTTCCTTTCTCTCCTTTCTTCTCCTCCTGGTCCTTCCTCCCCCATGTCCTTTGTTCCTCTGTGCCTCTCTTTTCCTTCCCATTCCTCCTCCTCCTCCTCCTCCTCTTCTTCCTCCTCCTCCTCCTCCTCCTCCTCCTCCTCTTTCTTTCATGTCTCTCTACTCTTTCTTCTTTTTCCTATTCGTCTTCTTTACTTCTATCGTTTTGTGTGTTTTTGTCTCGTCTTTCTTCTCTGTCTTGTTTCTTATCGATTTGTGTTTGGTGTTTCCTTCTTTCTTTCTTACCTTTACTTTCTTATTCCTCTTATATTCACTGTTTCTCCTTTTTGTTTACTTGCCTTTCTTGATTTTTCTCCCCTCTTTTACTGTTCTTCTTTATCCATTTTCTTGTATTCCTCGTTTTATCATTTTTTTTTTCCCTTGCCGTTTCCTCTTTTGTTTCGTTTCCGGTCGTGTTCTGATTTTTCTTTCCCTCCCCTTCCTTCTCTGTTATTGTCCCTTTCGGCGTTGCTTCTCTTTCTCTCACTCCCTCTTCTCTGTCCTCCTGCTGTACCTCTTCCTTTGCCACTCCTCAGGGTCAGCGTCAGGGCCGAACCCCTTCCATGCCCCTCAGGCAGCCATTTTACCTCATTCTGGTCCCTCTGATTCGTTTGTGGTCCGCTTTGTTGTCCCTGGACCCCGAAATTCCTCATTAGGCCCCTTAATTACTCCTTGGCTCACTTAATTTCACTCCGGGCTGCTTGAGTCTCGCGGGGTTCACTTCATCATTCCACTGGGTCCTAATTCGTTTCAGATCCACTTTATTCTATCTTGGAGTATTTGATTCCTTTCCCGCACGTCCATTTCCCCTCGTGATCGCCTTGATTCCTCCTGCGCCACTTGGATTCCTCTGTAGGTCACCAGATTCCACCCCCGGTCACCTAATATGTTCCAATCCCCTTATCACCCTTGAACCCTATTTACCTCTCCTGCACAATATTGCGTTGCCCGCGCTGCCCAGTCTTCCCGAGATGTCTAATATCAATTATTGTAGCATTAACTGGTCCAGCCAATAATCCCGCCTTACTAATAAAGATCAGGCCCTGCTGGAGGTCTCCCGAGGGCCGCGTGGTCTGAGCTGAGGCGGAGTGCTCAAATCGTTGTAATTACTGGACGCCACTCCAGCCGCTCCTGACCCGTTATTGCCACCGCCACTCCACGGCACGGCAAACACTCGCCCATGTGTGTGTCTGTCCGCCGCTCCGCCCCTCGTGCCTCCGCTGCCGGCCAATCTGAGCGTCGCGCCTCCCGTGTGTGTCCGCCCCGTCCAGTAAATCCCTTTTCCTTCTCGTTTGCTTGCCACGTAA